>NC_056735.1:293762165-294062165 GCF_019279795.1 Protopterus annectens
ATTGTTATGCAGAGATAAAAGAAGATTTCACTCTCCCTGCTGCACCATTCAGGACCCCTACCTACTGAACCCTTCCACCTGAAGAGGCCATGTCCACTCAATATGTCAGAATGATGACCAAAATACTATCCCTGTGCACACAACTTTGCAGAATGCATACAGGATCATATTGTGCACAACTACAAGAGGTGGGCCACCAACACAGAAATTACTCACATTGTGTGGATGTGACAGTGCAATGAGTTACAACATTAATTTAGAGGTGATCTCAGTAAGTTGGTTCATTATCCAAATCACTATGCTACGAGGTCTTCTCTAGGGCAATAAAAAACATTATCACTATATTGTTGGAAACCAGGTTAATATTTTAGAAAGCCATGAAAGGGACTTCAAAGGAAGATAAGATAAATGGTAATGTACCCCAGCATATTACTGAACCCCTTTTGTTCATGGAATCAATGGAGGCAGAGAGGAAACAGTAGACTGGGTAAGGTAACATAACACAAAGGTTTGACAGGTTACTGGTTAGCAGTGGAGTGCTGACTCTGGCAGTGAATATAATATAAGAACATGACAGGTTACTGGTTAGCAAGGGTATTCACCCTGACAGAGTTAGCATAGCACAAGGGCATGACAGGTTAATGTCCAGCTTGAGGAGCTTACTCTAACAGAAACCGTAGTACGAGGGTGTGACAGTGTATTGTCCAGCTTGGGCGGGGGCACTGTGAGCTATGAGTGCCGACTGCAGAACATGCTACAGGGGAAAAGGTTTTCTGTAAATAAGTTATGGCAGGGCCGTGTGTATATAGGGAGATGAGAAGTACAGGATGTCCACAGCACAACTAACCTTCAGCACAATGCTGCAAGAAAGTGGTTAATAATATCATGCCCATTGCTGTAGCAAGTCTGGGACAGGGTGAGAATGGTTACATCACAATAGTAGCAAGGTATGTGACCATCAAATGTTGGCAGGATGATAGTTTTGAAGCCTAATATCTGCTAATGACATTCATGCACATGCATACTGACCCACATGTGTAATCCACAGGTGCACGTGTCTTGTCATGTGTCCAGGAAAATCGCAACCACGGGAAAACGTCATCACCCATGCACAAATGACATATATAATTGAAAAGGTGAAACTGGCAAGGCTTTCTGGGATGCTGTGTGGCAGGTAGTGATACAGGACATCAGTGCCGTGGGCAGCCATAACTGGCAATAATACAGGTACATCACAAGGTCAACAGCATAATACTGCATCCTAAGACCAAGTCCAGCACAGCAGGTGGGCAACGAATAAAGATGTGACTTACAAAGGTGGAAAAGTTCTAGAAACCCAGTCAAGTGGGTTAATGAATCCCCGTGCCTGGCAGTGGCTGGGATATGAAAGCTGGGTTTTAGTAGAGGATACTCCAGTAATAAAATTTACATTACAGCTGTGCACAGATTGCATGTATGAATGGGTTCTTCACTAGAATGCTTATACAGATCTGTTCTTTAAGCACATCAGAACTGCACCTGTGATAATCTGCATCAGAAAGCATACATGTGTCCATATGCTGTTCATAACTTCACAGGTTCTTAGGTGAATGCTAGGCTAACTACCCTTAAGAGCCATTTTAAGCTTAGCCAATAACCGGAGGTCACATAAGGGGTGAGTTGCAGTTTGTGTACCATAGGTTGGGGGAGTGAGGCATGTGTTCCAGCAATGCCTCAGTTATGTTTTATTTATACTTTCAAAGGTTACACTGGTGCAGGGTCCAGCACAGCAAGCAGGCACATGCCTGAGGTCAGCAGGTCCTCTGTAGCTAATGATGATGGCACTGTGCCCATGCACAATCAGATGACATAGTGGTAAGATTTGAAATATTCTCATTGGAGACTTTGCACACATTCTTCCCATATGAAATGCCAGTGAAGGAGAAGGCCGATCCTCCAGTATCACCTGTATTTAGCACTGGATGACCTGTCCATGTGATCTCCATCCAGTCTAAACAGAGATCACAACAATGGATGGCTACTGTCATCTGCACTGCCTCTGATGCACACAGACCCACCAGAGAGGAACAGATATGTAGGTGACCATCACCACCATATCTCCATGTCCTTCTCTGACCTGGATGCTACACCAGTCATCAATCAGTGGTTTGCAGTTCAGTAAACTAGGCACAGGCAATTTCTGCACATACCATGGCAGAGATGGTAAGCCTTCTGCATGGCCTGAATGAGGATGTGCAACTGCCGTAGGGACTGCAGGGCAACCTGTACTACATGCAGAATGACAGTGCATATAGGGACCTGTAGCAAATGATTCTGCTGGGGGCACTGCTGGACTAGAAGACATCCACTTGTGGATTCATGGGGATACTGGCAAATGCTCACCATAGACATGTAAGGATCTGGACAAAAGGAGTGGTCATAAGCCAGGCTTACATATGTGGCAAACAGAGACTTTATTACTGTCCCTCCTGCTCATAGCAACATATATATCTATACATAGTCAATCCCATGATTGATTGTCATCTGGCTCCATCACAGAGGCAACTCACCAGGCCATCTGCTTTAGTTCCTGTAGTGCCTCATCATCCCTATCCCCTGTGGGCTTGCTGAGTGTAACACCTAGCAATGGGCATCCTCTAGGTCACAGATGCCATCCATCTCTTGTCTTGCCACAGGGAGAGCCACACTGGAGTTCCTTCACATGGTCCTGAAGTGCTATACCATCTCCCATGCTGAATGCATCCAGACCTGACACTGCAGGGTCATATGATACACCTGAGCAATGTATACAACATGGAAGCTCTACCTTGTCACTGTTGAATGTCATCCTGAGTCTGTCAGCCTGCTATCAACCTCTGTGACTAATACATTCACCTTCAGTGACCCTTACATCTATGGTAGAATTGCTGCTACCTTTCATGTTGTCCCATCACACCTGTGTAAATGATGAGGACTGTGCCCTACTCGCTCCTCTGGCCTATGTGAGTAAGATAATGTCTGATGCACAATGTGAACAGTCTTTGCATTGTAATGCATAGCACAGGTATTTTAATACATGAATCAGTACCATTCTGTGTTGTCCTTGTCATGGCTCACAGTGATAGACTAGAGGCCTCATCTTTGTCAGTGTCACAGCATATAGCACTCCCCTGTGCTTTGCATGTGGTACCATTGCAGTGGATGCACTAATACTTCTGCATCTGGCTTGTCCTTTATTGTTGCAACAAGTCTGTAAGATAATACTGCAATATTCATAAATTATAACTTGCTCTGTACTACCATGTACAGATCATGAGTAACTGACTGCAGTTCTCAGACGCATACTGCAGTGTGCCCTTACATGTATCCGGGTTGTGGAAATGTGCCTTCAGGACTTCAAACATTTTTGACAATGCTCTGAGTTTGTGAATGTATTGTGAGGTATGCAATTTTAGCTATGGTCGGGTGATAAGGGTCAGATGAGGGTCATCAGCAATGGTTGAAAGGTGTATCCTGCATTGGCTGCAATGCACAACAGTGGACACCATTATGAGTGGCCTACTACCTATGTCAATGGGAGCTGTATATCCTGGACTATGTAGCAATATATGCATTTACCAGCTGGATGACCTTGTCAGCAATCACCCTGCAGGAAACACTGTTAGCGATCACATATGTATCAAATGTAGGAATCACAGATACTACCTGAATGGCACATAGACAAATTATGCATACTAGAATATGCATTGCACAATAGGTGGTAGCTGATGGAGTGGAAGCCTTTCTGGCTGATATACTGGATGCCATGTGGAACAGTTTGGGTCTTGTTAGCAATGTGAATGTAATCAGTGGCTTCCACAATCTCAGGGAAATGGGTCATATTGTAGAATGCTTGCATGCATTCTCCTCCACATACTGCAGGATTATATCAAAGATCTGGTGGAAGATCCACAAGGTTAATGCCTTCAAAACTTTGTGTCCTCTGTTGGATGCTGAAAGGTCCCTGTGCCAAGAATGATTAATGAGCTACAAACCTTCATGTCCTTTAGAAAAGGTGGTCAGTACATCCCCCTTGATTCTATACATATGGGAAGCACATGTCCGCTAACTCCTGTGTGGCATTTCTGTCCACAAAGTAGCAGTTGACAACTGACCATGGAGGAGATGACATGCCAGCCTTTGATGGCCTCTTGTATGACATGGAGTGTGATTACTTGCATTCATGGGACTGCCTCTTAAAATGTCCAAAGACACATGTTTAACAGCCCCTGCTTTCACCACTTCTAACATCAGAGCATAAGTGATGTTATAGTTCCATAGTTCATAGGTGAATACTAAGCTAACTGCTCTGAAAGGCCATTTTAAGCCTAGGCAATAACCCAAAGTCAGAATCAACCCCTATATTTTGTATCTATAAGGTGCAGACCTTAAACATTATGCCAAATAAGATTGTGACATTCCAAGTAGATGAGCACTGCTCTTCTTTACACTAAACTTCCATGTCCCTTAATTACTCTAACAGGTCTAATTTCATAATTTTCAAACATTGTGAGTCATATTAGCAAGATGGCATAATTTGCATGCTATTATCAGTTACTTGCATGGAATCCATATAGCGCTATTTATCCTGCAGTGCAGTTGCACTACTCAGGTCTTTGAATTGCCCCCTTTGTGCGTGGTAACACTCATCATACTCTTTCACATAATGTTGTGGCTTTACTGTTCTGACTACCTCCAATATCTTAATATTCTACAGCAGGAAATAGTTTTGTATTTTTAAACCATATATTTCCAAACCAACATTTTCTCTTTGTAAACTATTTAATGTCACTAAATCTTGAAGGTATGGTATTAATATTATACAATGTTTTTTTACAAGGGATTGTTTATTGACTTCCATAACAGAACTCTTCATAAAAATGCCTATTTTTTTGTTATATTTTTGCAACAAAGAATGCACACTTTAATTTTTTTCTGAAGCTATTTTCTAGTAATGAATGCAGAGCTCTTCCTTCAAAATTACCATTTGATGTTTTCCACTAAACAACATTCTAGCAATATTTTTAAATAAAGAATAATCACATTATAATCATTGCCGCAGAAGCAATATCCGACAGAGTTTAAACAATTAATGGCAACAAGCTAATATAACTTACAGGATGTTATTTCCCCTGACATCCTAGGTGGCTTGCTAATTTCGATTAGTGTTTTGTATAAACATATCAAAAGCACTTTCAATAGATTCATTATGAGGAAGTTCTATTATAGCACAGCAACAATAACAATAATAACAAAAAAAAAACTTTCATTATAAAATATATAAATTCAGCAGCATCCAGAATTAAATAATCTCAATGGTAATGACTTTTAGGGAAACAACTAGCTGAGTTTGGATTCATGTCAGTTTGTGATGCAATAAAGAGAGTTATTTTTGTCTGCTATATTAAAATTAAAATGAATTTTAAATTAAATTTTATTTTAATGACATTTGAAAACATACACTATTAAACACCCACACATTCACATCATACACTAATGTAACACAAAAGAGCGAGAGAGAGTTTCCCACCATTTTTGTCTTTCACTCATGCTTGTTGAATAGAAACTATCATTACCCCTAATTATATAAGTACAGTTGTATCATTTGATCCATGTCTTAATTATTATACAGATATCATCTATCACAGAAATTGTTTTCTTGTTAGTAAGACTGTGTGGTTTTAAAGCAAATCATGACAGCTTTGTGCTTTCTTTTCATATCTTTCAAATATAACAGTGAAAGAAGAGCTATCGGGTCAGATTCAGAACACATTCTCTCTTCATGCTAAGTGAATTTGGGGACAAATGACCACATGCAGGGTTTGTGTGATTCAGGGATGCATATACTACATGTTAGAATCCTGAGTAGCAGTGTGGGACACAGGATGTAATAATGGTATATCAGCTTTATGGCCCTTTAATGCTGCCACATAACTTCTCCTTGCCAATCCTGTGTGTGTGGGACTGAGTAACTTGTCATTGAGGTGTAACCATGACCAATGTGCACTACTTATGCTTGTACCTCACTGTGTCCTCACCATACAACTAGCCACTATTCCTGCAGTCCCTGGAGCAGCTGTGAAAGGCATATTTAATGAGATGTTTTTCCCATATTATTACTTATACACATTTATTGTTAATGAGCACTGGGACTTGCCATGCATGGACACAGTGATCAGAGAGGGGCTGACTGCAATCAAGCCCACACTGTTTCTGAATCCCCATGATAGCCTGTTAAGTCTGGCTAATTATTTATTTGTTTATTTATTTGTCTTTGTTTACCAGGAAAGTCAGACTGCATAATAGCCATTTTCAGTGGAGGCCCGGGGGGAAAAGTTGATTTCCACACCCTTATCTTTCACTTTACCATCGATATCTGTTGAGTCATAGTATTAACGATACACCAGATCCATGGTGGCCCCGTCATTTAAAGTAGTAATGAACAAAAGGATGCTGCTGTGTGAAGCCAAGATCCCCTGTAAGCCAGCTGACATATAAGAACTTCTTCATCCTACCTAACAGTATGTTTCCAGCCTTTTGTAAGATAAATGTGAGATGAACAGGTAATTGCCCAATACTTTTCTAAAAGTAACCAGACTTAGCTAAACAACCTTTGCCATCCACTTTTCTTATGACACTGCTTCAATTTCTAAGGGCAAATTGTGCCAAATAGCCACTGGGGTGCCATACACCACCATCAGTTCTTTTATACCAAAAGAGGTAGCACAGTGTTTTTTGTGCAATTTCCTGGAATCTCGTTGCTTTCCTGATTGCTTTTCTGTTTGTATGTTTTTACTCATCCATTCCTCCCATTCACTGTCAAAATACTCTGCTAACTTTCCTTTTTAAATTCTGAGGACACAATTCTTTCAGTATGTCTTTCTGATGTCTACACTACACAGACTTTCACCACCACTTTCTATAACTTTTTCTTTGCTGCTCTCCTTAATCTAGGAATAGAGAATGACCTGATAGCACAGCCAGTATTGCCCAGTAACTTTTTGACCTCCTCCTGTCCAGTTCCTCTGAATTGATGAAGATCATTTCAAGAATGCACACCTTCCTCTTTATCATCCTCACTATTTGCTTATATCAAGCTAATATGTCTGGCAGTTGCTAGAGAGGATTAAGACTTTGAGCTGTTAATGAGCTTCTTCCTGTAGCACAGGGCTCAGATCTCTTCTGTCACTTGCTTCCTGTAGCACAGGGCTCAGATCTCTTCTGTCATGTGCTTCCTGTAGAACAGGGCTCAGATCTCTTCAGTCGCTGCTTCCTGTAGCACAGGGCTCAGATCTCTTCGGTCGCTGCTTCCTGTAGCACAGGGCTCAGATCTCTTCTGTCGCTGCTTCCTGTAGCACAGGGCTCAGATGTCTTCTGTCGCTGCTTCCTGTAGCACAGGGCTTAGATCTCTTCTGTTGTTGCTTCCTGTAGCACAGGGCTCAGATCTCTTCTGTCTCTCTTTGTCTTCTGGGTGACTCTGAACAAGTCATTTAACCAGACAGTGCTCTTAGATCACACCTGAAAAGGGCACTTGTGTTGCTATAAAACTGTGATTACCCTTTTCTATATCATTAATATTTTTGAGTTTAATTACTATGATAAGATTAATAGTTGCTTTTATGAGTTGTTACAGTTTCTCCTATCTATGCACTGTTCCTGTGCTTGGCAGACAAGCTTATTATGAAAGATAATATTTTTTTTAAAACTGTAGGGTTTTGCTTTAATAATGAGATCTCCCATTAATAAAGATCCAGATGAGCCAACAGCTGGAGACACTGGGTGTTAGTCTACAGCACCAGCAGTCTATATCTGAATGGAAAACAGGTATTTGCATGTACTGCACTAAAGGGTTAAGGTCAACCCTCCTTCCCCTGATGTGGTGGTGACTGTTTAATCTAGAAGGGGGACCATAACCAGAAAAGGGCAGGATAAGAATTATTAGCTATATAGATGTTATGGGTGGAATTGCACTGTGATACATTTGAACTTGCATATATCCTTGTGATTTCACGTCTTTATTAGCAAACCGATAAGCTGACAAAAATTGTAGCAACAAGAGCGCTGGCAATGTCTGCTCTGCACACCTGTTCTATAGACACTGAAGATGCTTGAAAGGAGCTGAAATAGGTTACTTTCTAGAAAATATTTTGTTCAAGAATAGTTTGTGTCCTTTTGATAAAATTTGATTTGTTTAAATGTTACACTGAACGTGAATTGAGGTAGTGTGAGTATTACACTGACTAACATGGTATTTGGACCAATATGACAATGCTAGTACTTGTATAAGGCAACAGTTTCAGTGTTGGGACTGCAATCAGGAATGAAGATTAGGTTTTGGGTAAGACTGCAGATGTGATTATTTAGATTAAGTTTAAGATTAGATTTAAGGTTAAGATAAGGTTAATGTTAACATAAATAGATTTTATTTAACAATGTGACACTTTATATTCTTTGTAAGCCCCCAGAAATAGCACTGCATTTCAGTTCCTAAGGCAAGTGAGCTCCCTATTACAGCAAGAACTGCCCTGCACCTTAATTGCTTAACAGTCAAGCTCATTAATCGCCGGTATGTTTCAACCCTAGCAGCTATAGAAATAGATAAACTCCTGCTGTCCAGCTCTGATAACACCATCATCCTAATTAGATAACTCTTTAAGAAGGTAATAGACAAAAAAGCTTTCTCAAAAACTGAACACCTTACCATCCAGTATAAATCAAATGTACCTGATTTGACAATGGATAAGGCATCTACCCATGGCAACTTCCCTTCAAAGGATAAAAGTTTGCCTAAAACATAGCACTATAGCATTGGCAATGAGCACAGAGGGCTAAACCTATAAACTGTTACCAAACTATCTTTGGCATTATTATTAGATTCACTCAGTCTCCATTAGCCTACTAAGTGACTCTGAGAAAGTCACTTACCCAGGCAGTGCACCCATATTGATTTTGAAAAATGTCCATGAGGATCATTGCTCTACCCTGATTAGAGTGGCACGATACCAGGGTAAGCCTATGGGCTAGGCTTGTAAAGGCTCCAGGGCCATTAGTCTAGTACATACCTATGCACCTATGAACCTATAATAAATGCTGATAAATAAATAACCCAAATGGCCTTTTATATATAAAAAATGGCTGCAAACAATACTGTCTCACTTTGTAAACTATAAGACATTTTTCATTTTCTTTTAGGACTTTGACTATAATTGTAAGTATTGTATATGCATTGAATGTTACGGCTCCCAAGTAAGAACTCACATCTCTGTACTGCTTGCAGCTGTAAATAAAAAATATATATATTTTCATTTTGCAAAATGTATGACTTGTACAAAGTATTGTATTTGTATAAACTCTAGCCTCTGTAATCCGTGCAACTTTCTGCTTATGTAATTTTATTGTATGATTTTTTTTTTTTATTCTTGTTAGACAATATGGCTGAAGTTAGGGCTGAAAAGGGTCTTTAGGCCAACACCCCTGAAACATGCTATTAAATAAATAAACAAATATATACGCATACATAAGGGCTAAGGTTAGACATATGGGTTATATAATGTATATCCTGTGTAGGAGTTTGACAGTTTGCATCCTACAAGAAAAAACATGGATAATTCCATGCATGTTTGTGTTTTCATTGAATTTGGGTTTCAGCTAAATTTTAATTAATTAATTAATTAATTGATTGATTAACCATTTAGACTTAATTATTTTGTTTTCAATTACTTTCATTATGAAGAAATGACCTAGGCCTTCTTAGAAGTGTTAGAGGTATTTGATGTCTGATCTCTTACCTGATTCTCCTGAGTGTAAACCAGGGAGCATACTGTTCCACATTTTCTCCAGGTAAGTGGCAAAACTAGTATACCTGTAAGGGGTGAAGGGGGTGTTCTTTGTCTAGGAGATAGACAAGTTAAAGGAATTTAATCTGTTTTTCAATCAATAATCAAAACTAATGTTTCATTATTTAACAAGTTGTTGGTGTTTCATTACATCAAAGTGTCATATGTTACTAATTTCTTCCTCTTTTACCTTGACAGTGGTACATCTGCAAATATTTGTTAAATGGTTACTTTTGCAGCTGTAACTAGACTGTCAGTGTTTTTCCTATCTGGTATTTCTAGGAAAATCAGGAATGCTTGCTTATATAAGTAACCAATAAATGCTAAGAAAGTTTTTCTGGTTATGATGGTTTATGACAGCATCATTTAACTTAGCTTTCCTGGCATGTTTTTAAGAAGAATTTGTCATCTGAGTGATTCTGTAGCATAAGTATTTCTACATTGACAAAGAAATTCAGTTTCATCTAGGACCATGAGCTGGTCACTGCTGGACATGTATCACTGCTATGGCTGTTTGCTGTATGACTCTGATTACCCTTAGCTGTTAAGGCTGACACATTTCCTTATTTGTGTTGCAGTTCAATAGAACCTACTGTCTCTTCTGACATTGCCGTGTCTTACTGCAATAACTGTTTATACTTATGTTGGTGTATTCAAAGTAGTTGCCCTACTTTCTCTTGGAAATACATGCTATGTCTTAACAAAATGATGAAATGAAGAGATTTTTCATTGGGTTACTATGGCAACTGCCTGTACTGTGTGGTTCACATGCATTTTTTTACATTTTCTGTAAATCTATTTCCATGTAGCAAGCTGAGAAAATATTTTAATATGAAATTTAAGAAGACCAGAAATATTGTATAGTTTGAGTCATGTTTGATGTGCTATGTTAACATGTTTAATCAATTTGAAAATTGTTTTATAAAGTAGTATGATTTCATTTAAATTATTATCAGAAATATATTTAATTTTGTGGTACTTTTAAACTGCCCACTAAGAGATGTTGTTTTATTGATACCCAAGGTGAACATTTTTCAAAAGCACTAATTGACCCATATAGTAATGCATATTTATGCATCTGAATCCTTCCCTAACTAAAATGAAAATCAACTGCAGACTTTTTAAAAGTAAAAAAAAATGTATTTAAAGAACTGAAGTATTAAATAATAAGGGGATTCAGGGAAGAGAGCAAACCAGCCAGCAGTAAATGTTTGGCTTAGCGTGTTTCACAATTTGCAGCTCCCCAATTAACTTAAGTAAACAGTCCTAGTGACTACTCAAAGGATATGAGCAAACTTAAGGTATGTTACTTGGCATTTAAGTTCCTAAGTTTGTTTTCTCTTTTGGTGAAGGAGGGGGTGGTTTCTATTAGTTCCATTTTTCTCTCTTATGGGGGAAATAGTTGGTTGCCTTCATTCATCTATTCAGGTCATGCTGATGTTGCATTTACTGAATCATTATGCACTGGAGTCCATTTCCTTTTGGGGGGGTTTGTAACTGGATCCTTGAAAGACAGAGTGCACAGGCACGTCCAGAGCTGCTGGAAGAACTGAATATGGGGAAGCACCATATAAGTAAGATTGTCACTGGGATGGCCTGCATTAACTCCGTGCAAAGTGTCTATCAAATGCAGCTTCTGTTGACAGCAGTTCTCTGGACTTACTGTAAATATATATTTATTGATCATTGTATTTATATAGACTTTACACTCTACTGATTGAACACTAAATACAGAATTATTCACTAAATTACATCACTGAATGATGATGCTTTCCCAAGTGTGTTTCCCCCTCAGTCAGCAATCATATATGACAGTACTAGGTGTATCCCTTTCGAGCAACACAAAGTAGCTGATTGTTAGTTAGATTGGTACGCAAAAAGACAACAAAAAAAAAAAGAAAGGAATTGTAAGGAATCACATGCAGTAGTGCTGATTTTCAAGATACGTTAGATGCTTTACTTTTTCTGGTAACATATTGGTACCATCACAAATGACATGTCCAGATGAAGTGATTAAAATGATTAACTAGTCCACATACAAGTTGAAGGATAATATACATTTCTTTTCAGGTGATGTATATTGTGTGTGTGTGTGTGTGTGTCTGCACATGTGCACCTGAGCTTGCATACTGTACATCCATATTTCAAGTACTTTGTGATATGATGCCCTAGCACAACTCAGCTTTGTAAATAGTATTAGGGAGCCAAATTCATATTCTTTTGTATCTGAGTTCATTTACTTGCTGTTAGCCTTTTTATTAAAAGAAGAAGCTCACCTGATGAGACATTCTGCTGTTGTTTTATGTATGATGCTGTATGTTTCAGTATAGCAGCAGTGGTGGCTGGTGAGGAGCAGGAGGGGGCTGCAGGAAAACAAACAAATGGGTCGAGCCAAATGCAGTGTGGTGGGGCTGTATTACAGCAGGCCAATAAATGTTACCTATGATTAAGCAGATGAAGTCATTCTTTTTCATCCAAAGACTACTTCATTAAAAACTCACTCATTATAGGCATATTACTGACTATATACACCTTCACTGTCTAGTCATAATAAACACTGCATGGGTCCACCTGTTACCCACTAGTCTCACCTGCACTTCCCCAGTGCCCTCCTTTGTTTTTACCCTGATCCTAGCACTGCACCATACAGATTACTTTTTTCTTGCATTTTCATAATGTGCCTTTCTCCCCCACCCATGCTTTTAACACTCTGTAACTGGCAAAGACTCTACTGTAGTTTAAGTCTAGAGGAACTAACTGAATTAAGACGAGGGTCTGCTAGGATCCCAGAAGTCACAGAGTTGTTTGCAACACTCAACCAATGATTGGTTGCTATCACTCAAACAAATCCTGCCGAGACCACCACAGACAGCAGAGTGTAGTGCTGATGCCTGACTGTGAAAGAAAATGAAAAAAAAAATATGCACACTACTTCTACACAGCCAGAATAACAAATAATTATTTTAAACAAATGACAACAGTGTCAGTGTCATTTTTAGCAACAGACAACCCCCCATATCCAACAATTAAAATGAACTTTATTTACTGAATATACCTCAGATATGAAAACCTAATAAAGCAAAAATAGCAACAAGTGGACAGAGTAATGTATTTTAAAACCTTCCCACATAAACAGATGTGACCATCAATTATTTCTTCATTAATCTTTCAGTAGTTTATCCATGTATGCATAAGCACTCAAATGACACCAAAATGAATAACTTCTCCCAGCGACCGCTTCAGTAGTTTGTCCATGCATGCATGTATGCACAAGCATTTTGGTGACACAAAATTAATTATTTCCTCGAGCGACCCTTCAGTAGTTTATCAATGTATACAAAAGCACTCAAATGACACCACGATGAATCATTCCCCTATCAAGCCTTTCAGTAACTCATCCATGTATGCACAAGCACTTCAATGACACCAAAATGAAGTATTACTCTAGCAATCATCAGTAGTTTGTCCATGTATGCACAAATATTTCAATGACACAAAATGAATTACTTCCACAGCAATCCCTTCCATAGTTTGTCCATGTATGCATAAGCCCTCAAATAACACCAAAATGAACTATTTCCCCCAGCAACCTCTTTAGTAGTTTTTTTCATATGTGCACAATTACGTCAATGACGCCAAAATGAACGATATCCACCAGCAATCCCTTCAGTAGTTTGTCCATGTTTGCAGAAGCAATCAAATAACACCAAATTGAATTATTACTCCCCAGCAATCCCGTCAGTAGTCTCTCAATATATGCACAAGCACTTTAATGACACCAAAATGAAAGATTTACCCAAACGATCTCTTCGATAGTTTGTCTATGTATGCACAAGCACTTCACTAACACCAAAATGAATAATTTCCCCAACAATTTCTTTAGTAGTTTGTCCACTTATGCACAAGCACACACACACACACACACACACACGTTTGTCTTTTCGGCTTTTTCCCGGTAAGGGGTCACCACAGCGGAACTCCGGTCCACTAATGATTGGCAGTAGATTTTTACGAAATGCTGAGGTGCCAGCTCAACGCCCAACTTTCAACGAAGTCATGCCCATTTACGCATGCATGTCTTTTGAATGCTACCCAACCGCGGGGAGGACATGCAGACTCCACACAGAAGGCATTCCCAAGCCACGCCGAGAATCGAACGGGGGAACCTCTTGCTGTGAGGTAACAATGCTACCGCTGTACCACCGCGGCTACATACATACACATACACATACAAACTTAAAATAAAATACTTCTTAGCTTTCTTGTTGGCAGTAGCAGGCATATTGCCTATAAAAATATATATCATATTTAAAAAAATCATATACAAATTTAAAACTTGTTCCCATGAGTAAGCAAAAAGGTGTCATTTTACTTTGCTGTCTCATTCACCTGAGACAGTCTTAGCCAATAGGCCTCTTCACTGCTTCATGCAGCAGCCTAGTGAAACCCTTGTTAAGCACTTTTTTAACATTGTCAACAATATAAAAGAGCTCCATGGATTGGTGGACTAAGTTTGGAACTGGGCTGTTTTGAAAACAGATCGGTGAATAGACTAATGTGTTTTTTGTTTTCAGTTTTGGGTTTTCTTGGAACTCTGTGCATGCACCGAGAGAGATAGCATCCTTTAAAGTTGACCACACAGAAAGAGAGCTGCTGTTTGAGGAAAACCCACATCTAACAAAATATAATATCTTTGATGAGACTCTGATATTTCTTTTAGTTCTCACTGAAATGAAACCTTCATTTGGAAACAGTATCAGAAAACGATAACTCACCATTAGGGGAATATGAAGAATAACTTTCCACAGGCTCAGTTTCCCCAATTTGTGAAGTAGAAATTTGAGAAATATAGTATAAATCTAAATCCTGTCCCTAAGAATGGGGATCAGAATCTGAGAGAGAGAGGAAAATCCTTTCATTTTTAAATGTGTAAATGACTTAGCATGTAAAGAATGAAATGTTTTAAATGAACCTTTAACAAATCCTAGCCAATTCTCATTATCTGCTTTAGAAGATAAATGTCTAACTTTATGTTTCTACTTTCTGGGTGACCCCCCCACCCCACCCAGAAAAAAATAGCAAATTGAAGGACAGTCCCTTCTATGGGAATATAGCTGCTTAGAAGGGCTTAGTGAAGGAGCATCTCCTGGTCCTTTCTCTGATGTCTGTTAGATCTGCAAGAGTGGTTCTCCCTTACACAGCAAGGGCAATTAAATAGCCACGTAGGACATGCCTACCTTCTGGTCCTTAGTGTCCTCCAGAGAAGCAGCACCAGAGGGATCAAGAGAATGAGATGAGCACTCCAAGGGACAACAGATGGCCGGAGAGGAGTCATCCAACAGCAGCTGAGATGAAGGGAAGACAAAGTCATGATCAAAGGACCCCCCCCCGCCCAATAACGTTTCTCTTCTTGCAGCTCAGGGACAATGACAATTACCAAACACACCTGTCCTAGCCCTAACAACACTTTTTGACAGAAAAGTAACAGTCTTCCTCAGAAAATTATAAATTATAAGTGACTCCGCATAGGGACCCAGGACCATCTGTCTACTTCAAAAAGTACCTAACAAGTGCCTAACAGATCCTTAAAGATCTGGTGTTACCTACTGGCAGAAAAGTTAAGTTCTGAGGTAAAAACTGTTAATGACAACCACCAGACACACTAGTACTACTCCCTAGCAACACGTTTCCTCATAAGATATGAAAAATAATAAGGGAATTGACACTAGGACTCAGGACCATCTGACTACAGAAACAATGTCTGAAAAGCAGTTTTTATAGATTAGGATAGTTGATGAAACAACAAGACTGGCAAAAAATATGTTTTGAGATAAAAAAAGGTTTATAACAACCTCCAAATATTCATGCCCTAGTCTTTAGTCACAATTTTGACCAAAAATAAATCTTTTTTTTCACAAATCTTCATTATTTGAATGACATTTCCAAACAAATCCAAAATTTGATAACCAGTGAAAACACCAGTTTCAGTCTTTTGATAATATATCTGACCAAAAGAAACAACTTTTCTTCACAAAAAAATGACGAAGCAGATGGTATTCCCTAGTGGGGTCCTTATTTGACCAGCCCTGCTGAAATGTTAACTAATGATGAATCAAGACCACAAGGGTCACTTTGATGTAAAGAAAGTTCTGAAGTTTTGGTGCCCTAGCAACTGATTTTATACAGCTCTCCTCGAGCTGTACAATGATAGGGTGTGTGGTAGGTACCCTAAAACTTCTAAGCTGACTGGCTGGTCCGATATTTGCAGGACCTCCGGTACAGCTTAGGCTACTGCAACAGAAATCTAATGATGAACATCACATAAAAGCTAGAAACAGAACAACTGACACACAGTCATACCCAAATCACTAGCTGTGATAAACTACTCAATGTTAAACCAATAAAGCCAAATACAGCTCACAACACCATTATCTTTAATAACTTGAGTAAAGTCAAACTTGGTCATAAATAAATAATTTCACTAGACATTGCTAGTGCAAAATATGATACAATAAATAACATACTTGTGAAAATATATTTGGATATTCCTAACTTCAGTGACCCAGATAATTCAGCTCATGGTACTGTCTGTGAACAGCAAGATATTCATGAATATATACAGGGAAGAAACACATGCACATATTTATCTGTCTGTCTATTTACCTATCTATATACAGCAGTCAAGCTTCTTCAAGGCTTGGGAACATTATCTGTGGGCCTATGAAATGACCACATATTTTATGGCCTATATATATATAAATTTTCATAGGCTCCGTTGATTTTTTAGAGATGGATTTATGTTCAGATGAATAATAGACTTTATGTCTGTCATGCCCTTCCTACTTGTACAGAGGATGGGGTGCTCGCCATCATTACCATCTTAGCCCTAACCCTATAAATATTACATCTGTATTGACAGTGAATGAGAAGTTAAATACCAAAAGTGTTACCGCAAGTGTTTTATAGATGTTCTGCATCAAGAGTTTAGTTGCATTTTTTTCCATGACTTGTTGCCAAGTTTGTAATGTAGGTAATGCAATTAATTATTTAATAAGCCATTGGAAGTTCCTTCTACATAGGAACTGTAAAGAGCTGGTATTTATTTGTGAGTCGTCTTCCTATGAATAAATAGGTTCATAGGTATATACTAGTGTGTACTAGACTAATGACTGCTAGGGGGTTATAAACCTAGCCATACAAACCAAATGTATCCCACAAGTTATGTTGTCTTAGACATTATTCTAAAGGGTGCTTGTTAGCTAGGGTATGATTTAATGGCTGCCTGTGTCTATCAGAGACATAGGTGCTAGATCTGGGGTGAATTTTCAATTTTCCATCCATTGGTCCAGGTTATATTTGAATATGGTTAGGGAAGGAGTATGCTTTACATGGATAGGAAGTCTACTCCAGAGAACGGGAATTCTCTGAGATACATTCTGTCCCTACAGCATGTCCTAGTTAGGTTGTAAGTAAAGTTTATGTGCTTAGATCTCATTTATTTATTTATTTATTTATTTATTTATTTATTTATTTGCAGTTGATTTACCAGGATAGTCCATTGGGCCAAAAAGAACCCGTTTTCAATGGAGTCCTGGGGAGAAAAGCTCCAGTACAGAAAAATTGGGTACATACACAAGATCGCTAAATAATTATACATAATGGTAGATAATAGTCATGGGGAGAAAAGCTCCAGCACACACAAAATTAGGTTCATACAAGATTGCTAATATTTATACAAAAGTGGTAGATAAAACATTTAAATTCAAAGTTCATAAACATTCAGAACAATACTTACAAAGAGGATTAATGTGAAGTAAATGAGCTTGGAAATAATGTGAAATACATAGCAGAGGAGTTTTGCAGAAGGAACATAAAAATACCTTATAGGGTGGAAACAGAGGGAACACAAGCTTAGTTAGGTAAAAGTTTGGTCCCGTAAGCATATTGGTGGAAGGATGTAATGTATTTATGAGGGGTGGGAGCAAGAGCAATCCCATTGGGAACTTAGATGTGAGTGAAGCTGTTTTTTGAACATGTAGTGGTTAGAGGTGATACGAATGGATGGTGGGAGTGAGTTCCAGAGACGGGAAAGGTTACAGGATAGTAAGTGTTTACCTGGGGGGTAAGATGGTTTATGAATTACCAGTAGGTTTTGATTGTTGGACCTTAAGACTCTGTTTGGTAGGTGCATTTTAAAGGCAGAAGACAGGGAGGGACAAAGAGGGGTTGAGAATGAGCTTATGAGCTAAGGTCAGCTGTATATAGATGAGATGATTAGATAGTTCGAGCCAATTTAGTTTTCGGAGAGAGAAACAGTGGTGGGTGGAGGATCTATGGCTATTTGCGAATTTGGCAATTTTGTTATAGCAGTAGGAGAGCTGGTTTTTTAGTGAGATCTGAAGATTAGTCAATAATGGAGCCCCATAGAGAAGAGAGGGGATAAGAAAGGAGGAGGCGAGAGTGATTTTGGAGGAGCTAGTAAGATACTGATTCTGACGGTAAAGCATACCTAGTTTTTGATGAGTTTTTTTAATATTAAGTTGTAGATGAGAGTTGAAATTAAGCCGGTTGTCGATTTGAACACCTAGTAGTTTAGCTTCAGATACCAGTTCCAAGGGTGAGTTGTCTTGGCTGGTAATAGAGAAAGAGTTTATGTCGAAGGAAGTGGATTTGGAGGGGGTAAATACCATTAGTTTTGTTTTGGAGGCATTGAGTGCTAAGTGATTTGTTTTCATCCAATCTTCAGTAATTGAGAAAGCTTCTTGTGTGAGTTTTTGGAGTGAAGAGGAAGAGGTGGCAGAGCAGATAATGGTAGAATCATCTGCGTATTGGATGATATTAGCAAATGGAATAGATTTGTGGAAATCATTGATGAATATATTAAAGAGGAGGGGACCAAGAATAGATCCTTGGGGAACTCCAGTTCCTCTAGTTCTGATGCTGTTCATTCTACAGATATGCAAAAGGTTCATCAGAGTGGGATCTAAGGATGCATTGTATGCCAGGCATAGAGCACTTCTCAGCAGTCTGTAGGAAACAAAGTATGAAGATAGGGTTTTGAGGCAATTTGTATAGGATATTGCATTTATGTCTTATATTCTTTTTGTGAGGAACCTCTCTGGACATTCCAGTTGTTGGATGTGCCAGGTGAAGTATATACCGAAGGGGGAATTATACTCAATGATGGATCTCATGAGGGCTGAATACAGTGGCATGATGACCTCCCTGAACCTAGATGCCATTCCCTTATGTATAAGTTGAGAGAGAGATAGAATTACTTTTTTACTACTTTAGACACATGTTGGTCGAAGGCCAGGTTACTATCTACATGCGTTCCTATATCCCTGACTACTGTGTCTACTCTTAGGAGTGTTTTATCAATGAGGTAGTTTCTCAGAGTGGTTGGCTTTCCAAAAGGTACTATTATGTATTTCTTGGCACTGAGTTTTAAGTCATGCCTTTGGCACCAGTAATTTGTTTGCGTTAGACCTTCCTGTAAGATGCTAGTATCTTGGGGGGATTCTATGGTTGCTCGTAGTTTGCAATTGTCTGCAAACTTGGTCAGCCAGAAGCCCTTGATGGCTGGCCTTGACTTCTGAGAAGTAGATGCCAAACAGTAGTGGAGCCAGCACAGAGCCCTGAGGGACTCTGCTAGTGACAGGAATCTTTGCTGAGGTGATCACTCCCATCCCAACTTCCTGGGTTCTACCTGTGAGCTAGCTGGCTAACCAGCATGTTACACAGGGATTTGTGCCTAGTTCCAGGAGTTTTATTGTATGATATACCTCATCCAGGTCAAGGTAGGGAGTATGCACCATTTTGCTCTTGCCTGTTGCCTTGGTGGACTTTTCAAAGATATCCATCAGGTTTAGTAGGCACGACTTGCCTTTGATGAAACCAAACTGGGTGAGGTCCAGAGCCTGATTTCCTTTGCCATTGTTAATCATTTCCATGATAATTATTTCCATGGTTTTGCATGTGAGACTAATCAGACTAATGGGCCTATAGTTCCCAGGATCTATTGATGATCTGCCCTTGTCCAATGGGATGACTGCTGCAGTTCCCCATTCATGTGACACAAAGCGTTTTCAGAGGTTAAAGATGAATAGTGAATTCAGTGGCCCTGATAGGTCATATTTTAGGCTAATTTTAGGCTATTTTGGAGGCAACCTGAGATATTATCAAGGCCCCTCCAAAACTGTGTTTTAGGCCTTATTGAGCACAGCTAGGACCTGCTGCCTATTAATAATTGGAGGGGTTATGTTAAATGTTTTTTCCTGGGAGTTGGCTGGAGGTGAGTGGAGGGTAAAGTTGGAGATGAATTTGTCAGCTATTATATTTGCTCTGTCTTCTGGCTCCATGAAGTGGTTTCATTTGCAACCAGTTCAACACACTATTATGATTGTCCTTGGCCTGAGAAACAATCTTTGCCTCAAAATTGGCTTTCTTGGACTTAATAAGCCCTCTTAGTTGTCTGTTTAATTTGATGATAACTTTTTTTATCTTTTTGGGTGTTAATATTCCTAATTTTAGCTATAACATTTTTTTTGTACAAACTATTTAATTTTGGATTCCACCAGGGTTGTTGTTTTTAGAGTTTGTTTTGGGCTTACTTTTGCTAGGTACAGCAGCCTCTGTGCTACATTAACATGGTTGAGATTCTGTGACCAATTCCACATTGGCTGCAGTGCTATGTGGGTTTGGAGGCACTTATATTTTTCAGAGATTTTTGCTTAATAAAAGGTAATTTACCTTGGAATAGTTCCTAACTGTTACAAGGTTTATTAGGGTTGCAGGATTGATTTTTGCTTAAAAGGAGACCAATGTGTGATCTGACCTTAACAGAGTGGACATAACAGTTGGTGGGGTGCAGTATTTTCCCATATTTGTGAGTACCAAGTCCAATATGTTTTTACTCTAGCAGGCATATGCATTATCTGTCCTACAGTGTTTACAAAGTCTGGGAATCTCTGTGCCTGCAAATTGGAGGTCATGTAGGATTTCTAGTCTGTAGAGGGGTAATTAAAGTCCCACATGAGTATGGTATTTGGTTGAATGGTGAGTGTCTCTAGTAGGTCTAAGTATGAGCTATGGGTTTCCTGGAACATACAGGATGCCAATAGCTTTCTAGGATATGGTATGAGACTTTGTGGTTTTCCGTATCTGGAGAAACTTGTTGCCTTGTTTAACTAACCTAGAGGAGTGCTTGTTACTGTTGTAGATCAAGACTCCACCACCATTAATCCCTGTCTGTGCAGTTGCTGCCCTAAATGTATGGAAGGCACTGAAGCCTTGCGCTGTCAGGGTCCTGTCTGCAGCTTTAAACTGTGTCTTGGTAATTGCACCAATGTCTGCATTTTTCAGGGTGAGAAGAGCTTTGAGGGAGTGGAGCTTCTTGTTTAAACTCCTGGTATTGGGCAGTAACACTGCTAGATTCCCATGGGTTGATTTTGCAATGTTGGAAGATTTGTCAATTTGGCATTGCCTAAAAAAGGCTGTTTGGGGGAGGACAAATTTTTAGCCAATATTTGAAGGCTTAGAGGGAATAGTTGTAGACATTCTTGGAAAAGCATCATGGTTTGTTAGCCATATCCTCCCATGTTGACAAGTACTGTATCCCCTTAGAATAATACCAGAAACTAAGCCAATTATTAAAGTCCATCATGTTTTTTTTCATATTTTGGCATCATCCTTGGTGAAGATAGAATGTTACTCAGTGCTAGGCACATACCAGTCTGCGAGACATAGTCTGAGAGCTCCCTAATGTCACTGTTCATATAGTCTAGGCAGTATGGCTCTGGACTATGACCGAGTCATACTGGTACGTCTAGTTTAATGACTTGACTGCTTGTGTAACATGGAGGATCCTAGGTCCTAATAAGCAACTGCCCATTATTTTCTCTTTGTCCATTGTCAGTATGCACACAATGAGGTCCCCTATCCTAGTGTCCTGCGTAGTGTGTTGTCTTGCCTTATGGGCTTTTTAGTTGAGGCTTCAGTGGGTGTGCCTGTATGTGCAGTGTTAAGTGTTACTTTTGTTTAGTGTTCTTTGGTTTTCTGAGGATCATTTTTGTAGGTTGTATGTCTGGGAGATCTTTGGGGTTTGGAAAGATTGCCTTTAAGTGCCTTAGCATAGGTTTGTGTATGCGTGAGGTGCTTTCTATTTGTAGTGGGTGTAGTGTGTACGTGTTTCTGACAACCTGATTTTATTCTATGTTCTTTCATGCAAGAGCTTTGCCTCCGGTGACATTATGTATATACATCTCTCTCATTCCGTATCTTTTTCTTTAAGGATTATATGGTTGTCAGTGAACATAAGACAATTCCTGCATTGTTTCAAGAAAACCATTTCCATCAAACTGGCTGCAGAGAAATTAGAAAGCTGCATATCTATGGATTCAGGCCTTTTATTATGTGAGCTACAAAGATGTGGCACACGAGGGGTTAAAAGACAGCAACTAAGGGTGTTTCTGGGGCTAGGGACCAGACCAGGCAATATAATACTTAGTGTAAGGGGGAGTGGTCCTTAATGCACAAACTTGTCACGCTGTGCTTCTCAGTGTGCAGAGTAGTTTCTCTACAATCACTGAGTTACTGGGTACAGTTTCAGAGGCATCTCATTTATCTTCTTTTACTACAGATTACTTCAACATTACTTTTAAATTCCTTTCAAATATTGCAATTAACCCATCCAAGTGGGGGTATCATTTTTAGGCTTTTTTAAAACTTGTACTTTTCAGAAACTATATAACTTTCAGAATAGTGGCAAAGACAGCAGTCCATAAGTTAATTAGAAGATATTGGAGTTACTCACCTCAAAAAAAAAAAAAAAAAAAAAAATACAATGGTCTGCAATCACATGCATGTTTGTCCCTGAGCATAGAGGAATAGCTGTGGGGTATTTTGCTGTGACATTAGCAAATGATGAGAATATATTTTTAACTATTTTTCCTCTGTGGTACCAGTGATATATGGGATGTACAGCTGAACATTGTACTACCAAATACTGCAGAGGAACTGCAAAAACTGGAGACAATGTACACTGGTGACACTTTACTTTAATTAAATTATTCAAACAATATCAAAACTGATGTCTCAGATCCCTGCCTTTTAAGGATTAAAACTCTAAGGATTAAAACAATCAATTATCTGTCACCTTAAATACTTATGGGAAAGAAGGAAACCAATCAAATAAGTCAGATTCAGGTGCCACTCAATATTTTGTTAAAACATGCAGGAAATTCAAATGATTGAAAATATTTTATTATATATGCATATCACAATGGTTTTTCTGTTTTTTAATTTTAGATAGATTTGATTACAGAAAGAAGCTTGGCCTGTTTTTATGCATGACATACTTTATCCCAAGAAACTTAATAATGAATTATTAATGAAGTACGTATTATGATGTAATTTTAGCCAATACTCACATTGGTTTGAATATGAGTTGTATGACTGGTTGCTTTTCTTTGCGGTGATAGATAATTAATTGTTTTAGACCTTAGAAGAGGTGAGCAGTGAAGTCAGTTTTTTGTTGTTTTAAATAATAAAAATGTGGGTGTCTATGGTGTGATATGATGGTTTAAGGACTTGTATTAGTCACCCAGAAAGTGGAGTTGTGTTAAGAAAAAATGCACATTGACTTTAACAGTATTCTAATACATGAAGAGAGGTGATAGCACTCTAAAATTTGGAAAACAAAAAACAAAATACAAATAAGTTAAGTGTTAAAGTGGTGCAAGACCCGACCTTAACAATTAAGTACTCCCTGCTTAAGTTGTTATGGTCAGGTCTAGTACTAGGCAGTCAAATCTGCCAGTACTGACTAATAAATGACAGTGCCAGTACTGCTCTCCAAAGGGATAACATGTCCTTTCCTCCTACAAGCTAAGAAAGTATCTAGTTGTTGTTGTTTGTCTTTTGGCTTTTCCTGGTTAGGGGTCGCCACAGTGGAACTCCGGTCTGCTAATGATTGGCAGTAGATTTTCACGAATGATGAGGTGCCAGCTTGACGTTCAACCTTCAATGAAGGCACGCCCATTCACGCATGTCTTTCAAATGCTCACCCAACCGTGGGGAGGACATGCAGACATCTAGAATAACAGGATATGTTTGCTGGAAGTGTTTTTTTTCCCCTAAAACATATGAAATCAAACTCAAATGTATGTCACTATTCAATGACTTTAATCTTCCTTAATTTGTTAACCACGGACTTTATGAGGAACAGACCAAACAAATGAGGCAAAAATCTGGACATTCTGCAAAAATCTGGATTGTTGAAAGCCATGAAAGGTGAGTGTAAAAGTACTGGAAAGAATTACACTATTTTGACAGTATTCA
This sequence comes from Protopterus annectens, assembly GCF_019279795.1. Taxonomy (NCBI): domain Eukaryota; kingdom Metazoa; phylum Chordata; order Ceratodontiformes; family Protopteridae; genus Protopterus; species Protopterus annectens. The sequence continues at coordinate 293,786,360 of NC_056735.1, forward strand.
CTAAGTGTTTTATGGCTTTGAAAGACATCAAAACAGTTAGCACTTTTTTCCTTGTTTTTGTAACTAGTAGTACATGTAAAAGGTAAAGCTCCATGCACTACAAAGAATTATGATCAAGTTGTCGATCATAACTTGTGGGCTCTCAACATGGATGCCAAGAAATTCACCTCTCTAGCTTTGTTCTCAATGTGAAATTCCTGGCATCCATGTCTCAAACACATAATAAACAGGTTACAATCAGTGTTCTTACCATGATCCTCTATAAAAAATATTTTTACATCCTCTCATCCCCATGCCACTGCATGCCTAAATATGCTAATTTCAAAGTCTCACATTTCCGTGATCTTACAGAATAGATACATCAAACAAACATGGGAACTAATTTTTGAAAAAATAGCCATTCCTATTTTGTCTTTTCACAATGAGGTGTGCATTGTGTGTCTCTGATATCTATTGCTACCTGAATAAATGTGTGTGTGTGTGTATCTATAGATAGATATATGTTTTATGCTACAGGAATATATACTTTTGGTGTTTCATGCTTTTGACAAAACAATGACAGTTTGCAAATTTCAAAAAACTAGTAATATACAAGGAATTCTTCCCAGATGAGTAATCTTAACTAGCTCGGTATATTCTTTCTTAGTTAAAGGATGGGCCATTTTTGTTCAATAAAAGACTAAAATAAATAATATACTAATGTATAATATATACTAATTATAATATATAAAAATACTGTACTACTAATGGACAGAGAAAGCTCCTAAATGCATTAACCAATGTACGGGCCCCCTCAAATTATCTATAGCATGATCCCAGCTATTCTTACTAGGGGTAATATATAATTATTGATTGAGGGAAGGGTAAATCAAATCTAACATCAAATAGGATAGGTTAATTCAAGCACCAAAAGGGAAATTGTTTAGACTTAAATGGCCCACAAAGGCAGCTAGCCTAGAACTTATGAATCTATAACTTAAGTTATAATGGTAGTATATGCTGATTTCAACAGGTATTTTTTAGTTGCTATTGACTGCAAAAATGTGCCCTTTTTCAAGCAGGTTATTACTCTGCTTCAGCAGACATGGTAGTGCTTATGTTATTTAAATGATGTAGGAGATGACATTCTGTGGATACTAGTTGGAGAGGTCTTTGATCATACCTTTCAACCTCTCAGGAAAACAAATCTGGACAAAGCCAAAAATAGTGGGGAGACAAAGGCTCAAAAATAAGGACAAATTTTCAATATTGCTCTTAGAAACTTAGAAAGTTGCTAGAATAAAAGGTTTTGTTTTACCATGCATTTTCTGAACTATATGAAGTCTAAAACTAAAATGTCTGTCATTATTTAATGAATTCAGTCCTTACTGATTTGCCAGAAAACCTCAAATGTTATGAGAAACAGACCAAAAATCTTCTTCTTCTTCTTTCGGCTGTTCCGGTTAGGGGTCACCACAGCAGATCAACTGTTTCCATTTCTTCCTGTCCTCTGCATCTTGCTCTGTCACACCAACCACCTGCATGTCCTCTCTCACCACATCTATAAACCTTATCTTAGGTCTTCCTCTTTTCCTGTTACCTGGCAGCTTCATCCTTAGCATCTTTTTCCCAATATACTCAGCATCCCTCCTCAGCACATGTCCAAACCAATGTAATCTTGCCTCTCTGGCTTTGTCTCCAAACGTTCCAACCTCGGCTGACCCACTAATATACTTATTCCTAATCCTGTCCATCCTCATCACACCCAGTGCAAATCTTAACATCTTCAACTTTGCCACATCAAGCTCTGACTCCTGCCTTTTTGTCAATGCCACTGTCTCCAACCCATATAACACAGCTGGTCTCATTACCCTCTTATAGACCTTCCCTTTCACTCTTACTGGTACTCGTCTGTTACAAATCACTCCTGACACTCTTCTCCACCCACTCCATCCTGCCTGTACTCTCTTCTTTACCTCTCTTCCACACTCACCATTACTCTGAACTGTTGATCCCAAGTACTTAAAATCATTCACCTTCACCACCTCTACTCCCTGCATCCTCACCATTCCTCTATCCTCCCTCTCATTCACACACATATATTCTGTCTTAGTCCTGCTGACCTTCATTCCTCTTCTCTCTAAAGCATATCTCCACCTCTCCAGGGTCTCCTCCACTTGTTCCCTACTCTCACTACAGACCACAATGTCATCTGCAAACATCATAGTCCACGAGGACTCCTGTCTGATCTCTTCTGTCAACCTGTCCATCACCATTGCAAATAAGAAAGGGCTCAGAGCTGATCCTTGATGTAATCCCACCACCACCTTAAATGCATCCGTCACTCCCACCGCAGACCTCACCACTGTCACACTACCCTCGTACATATCCTGTACCACTCTTAGATACTTTTCTGCCACTCCTGACTTCCTCATACAATACAACAACTCCTCTCTAGGCACCCTGTTATATGCTTTCTCTAAATGCACAAAGACACAATGCAACTCCTTCTGACCTTCTCTGTACTTCTCCATCAACACTCTCAGAGCAAACATCGCATCTGTAGTGCTCTTTCCTGGCATGAAACCATACTGCTGATCACTAATCATCACCTCCCTTCTTAACCTAGCTTCCACTACTCTTTCCCATAACTTCATGCTTTGACTGATCAGTTTAATCCCTCTGTAGTTACTACAGCTCTGCACATCACCCTTATTCTTAAAAATCGGTACCAAAACACTTTTTCTCCATTCCTTAGGCATCCTCTCACTTTTCAAGATTTCATTAAACAATCTAGTTAAAAACTCCACTGCCATTTCATCTAAACACCTCCATGCTTCCACAGGTATGTCATCTGGACCAACAGCCTTTCCGTTCTTCATCCTCTTCATAGCTATCCTTACTTCCTCCTTGCTAATCCACTGCACTTCATGATTCACTATCAGCACATCATCCAACCTTCTCTCCCTCTCATTCTCTTCATTCATCAACCCCTCAAAGTACTCTTTCCATCTGCTCAACACACTCTCCTCACTTGTGAGTACGTTTCCCTCATTATCCTTTATCACCCTTACCTGCTGCACATCTTTACTAGCTCTGTCCCTCTGTCTAGCCAGTTGGTACAGATCCTTTTCTCCCTCCTTAGTGTCCAACCTTTTATACAACTCTATATACACCTTACCCTTAGCCTTCGCCACCTCTCTCTTTGCCATGTACCTCATCTCCTTATACTCCTGTCTACTTTCTTCATCTCTTTGACAATCCCACTTCTTCTTCGCCAACCTCTTTCTCTGTATACTCTCCTGTACTTCTTCATTCCACCACCAGGTCTCTCCTTCCTCTTTCCAGATGTCACAGCAAGCACCCTTCTAGCCATCTCTTTTACTATCTCAGCTGTAGTTACCCAGCTATTCGGTAACTCTTCACTGCCACCCAGTGCCTGTCTTAACTCTTCCCTGAACATCACCTCACAATTACCCTTTTTCAATTTCCACCATTTGATCCTTGGTGCTGCGTTCACACTCATCCTCCTCTTCTTGATCACCAATGTCATCCTACAAACCACCATCCTATGCTGCCTAACTACACTTTCCCCTGCCACCACTTTACAGTCCCCAATCTCCTTCAGATTGGCCCTTCTACATAAGATATAATCCACCTGTGTGCATCTTCCTCCACTCTTGTATGTCACCCTATGCTCCTCCCTCTTCTTAAAATGCGTATTCATCACAGCCATGTCCATCCTTTTTGCAAAATCCACTACCATCTGACCTTCTGCATTCCTTTGCTTAACACCATACCTACCCATCACTTCCTCATCCCCTCTGTTCCCTTCAGCAACATGTCCATTGAAATCTGCTCCAATCATCAGTCTCTCACCCTTGGGTACAGTCATCACCACTTCATCCAACTCACTCCAAAATTTTTCTTTCTCATCCATCGCACACCCAACTTGTGGAGCATACGCACTAACAACATTCATCATTACACCATCAATTTCCAGCCTCATAAACATCACTCTATCCGACACTCTTTTCACCTCCAAAACACTCTTAGCATACTGTTCCTTCAGGATAATACCTACGCCATTTCTCCTCCCATCCACACCATGATAAATCAATTTGAAACCACCTCCGATACACCTAGCCTTGCTTCCCTTCCATCTGGTCTCTTGCACACACAATATACCAACCGTCCTTTGGTCCATCATATCAGCTAGCTCCCTCCCTATACCAGTCATACTGCCAATATTCAAAGTTCTGATCCTCACCTTCACAGTCCTAGCCTTTACCTGCCTTCGGGCATGCCTTCCGCCTCTTCTCCTCCTTCGGCCAACAGTAGCCCAATTTCCCCCAGCACCCTGTTGGCCAACAGTACTGGTGGCAGTCATTGTTAACCCGGGCCTCGACTGATCCGGTATGAATTTCTGTACAGTTTTCTGCATGTATGGCTTGGCAAAATTTTATGCCGGATGCCCTTCCTGATGCAGCCCTCCCCATTTATCCAGGCTTGGGACCGGCACAAAGAAATGCACTGGCTTGTGCATCCCCAGTGGCTGGGTTGAGAAACAGACCAAAAATATGAGGCAAAAATCTGGACATTTGAGAGCCATGTCTTTGATCCACACCCAAAAGCAAGATTTAAATTCTGTAATGGAAGAAACATGGCAGAGATAAAAATTCAAACGTTAGACCCTTAAAGAAATATCATATAAATAAAACCTCATATGTAAGCTGGGACACTACTCAAACTAAAACTATATTGATGTAACATCTTGTACTAATGCAATGAGCATGCCTTTAAATGAGGTTTAAGTGAAACCATCTCATTAAGGCCCGAAGGCTTATAACCATTCATCCTACCAATCCATTTAAGTTCACACTGCTCTGTAATATTTTTGAAATCTCCCATATGTAGGCTCTCATTTATACATTCAATAACCATAAATGTAAAAGCATGAGCACCACCTAGCTGAATAATATGTTTTGCAAGTGCACTTCTTTCAATATCCTTATTTCTTATAGCATTATGATGTTCTCTAACTGCTTACACATGGGGTTTTATTTAAATTATATTTCTTTAAGAGTCTTATGTTTTAATTGATGTAATTGGTTGTTATTTATTTGAATTAACTTAACGTGCTATATTATATATAGTTGCTTGTGTTTTGTGTACGATGGTCTGAAGAAACAACAAATACTAGGTGGGAAAGCACTCACCGCATTAAAGTATTTTATTTTTATCTCTGCCATGTTTCTTCCATTGCATTGTTTTGGATGTTACTTTGATGTTTATGTAACAGCAAGTTCATTCATAGTGGCATTCCTACTTTGTTTTTAAGATTTAAATTCTGCCCCAGACTCCTAGATTCACAATATAGGCAAAATCAAATCCTGACTTTTCACAGTCATGACACTAGCCCTTTTTTAACATGTAATTGTCATGGTATGCCACAACTTTGACTCTTTTCTTCAAGTAGAGCAACCATGGAGTTGGATATATTTTAAGTGGTTTAGCAGGTGAAATTCTTTGGAAAGAGGTTATAAAGCTAGATTTTAATTCTATTTTAGTCAACCAGATTCAAAACATATGAAAAATTTCAATCATGACCTTGGCAATCATGATGTGAAGCCTTTTTTCAATGAGTAATTGTCATGGTGGGCCACACTTTTCATGCAGAAACCTGTAAGATAACTTAATTCTGTTAATATTTTAGAAACATACCAAAGAGTTCTTTATAGACTAATTTATGGTTAGGACATCTGTCCAATTTGTTTTTCCAATACTTAAAAAAAGTGTCAGTTTCTAAATTGAAAGGTGATGGTAGAATTATTACCCTACACATAGCTTGTGTGTTTTGAAATCAACAGACTGCAGGATAGCGTTTGATGGCAATGCAATTGTCATGTTACTTAATTGCTACAGCTTCTACCTTCTGCCTTCTCTACTTCCTACATTTTTCATTGCTTTCCAACTTGTACTGTTACACTTTTAAGTTATCTATAGTGTTTTCAAATGTATTTATAGTTACTGTCACTTTGTGAGGGATGACTTAAGCATCTTCAGACATTTAGTTCTTCATTCATAATCTCTATATAACTTGTATCTTTGAATCTCTGGATCTGTGGTACTATGTCATGTATTTATTGTTTTATGATAAACTAACATTCCGCTAATATCTCTTTTTAATTCCGACCAACATATTGAACCATTGACTGTCTGCAACAAGTTAAACATCAATGAGTGCGTCAAACTGGTTTCTCTCAATCCAGTTTGCCTTATTATAAATCTGTCAATCTGTCATAAATACAGAATACTTTTTATTCAAGTTTTGTTATTTTGGTATTGGGTGGTTGTGACAGTACTTAATAGCTGCCATGTAATAACAACGTTATAGCATAGCTATTCCTTTGTATAGCTCATTCTTCGATTTGTGTTTTATATTTTATGTATCTTTATATATTTCTCTACCCGTCTATTATAACTAATCTTTTCATTTTACTGGTTTCTGATTTGTTGGAGAGTTTTTGTCTAGGATTCCACTGAAAATGTATCTCATCAATTGGACATTTCTGGTTAACAAACAAACATACAAACACACAGACAAATAAATAAATAAATACATATTGCTTAGACATTTTATGGATACTTTCTTTCCTATTTTATTCTTTTGAAAAGACTGCATCAGAGTACATAAAATGAAAGACCGTGAATTCCCACGCCAAATAAAGCAGCTACTTTTTGCACATCTAAACGCAGTTCATAAATAAAGGCATATGCTTGTCTATGTCAGCTGAGATGCTGGTGGGCAATGTGACTTCTTCCTTTGGAGTACAATGTAAGCAGGGTCAAGGTGGTCCTGGATCCTTAGTTCTGCACAAATACTTGTCAATAGGTGATACAGGATGGGGTAACAGTTTTGATGTTATGTTAATTTTTATTAAGGTATTTATGTCAGATGCATTTCAATAATAAACTCATGCATTATCTCTCTTAAATCATGATCTGGTAAAAAGGAAGGTGTGTAACAGTTTGGAAATTTGTAGAGTTATATCACCAGAAATAGTTAATGACAGCAATAGGGTAGTGTGAGAGAGGGATGCTGTTCAATAAGTAGATAAAATTGCCTGTTATGTATGAAACACCTGCATTTATAGGTTTCTGTATGATAAGCCAGCAGTATTTTTTCAAATCTAACCCAACAAGGGAAATGGTTCCAGTTAGATGGGATGATTTTACTAAAGCTTTTCTCACCACTGGTGAGGCTATATTGTCTGTGAAACGTGAGAATGTTGACACTCTGGGGAATGGATAAAGTATGCTGGAAGATTTTATAGCATTTTATTTTCAAATGAAGTGTAATATTTTTCATGCACTTGCTTAAAGTTAATGGTTTACTGCATTAAGGTGGATATGGAAATTGGGGATCATTTGGCTTTTTGTAGTGTGAAGCAGAGATGTCCTGTCCTGGGTGATGGGTAGAAAAAGCACGTGTTTATTAAGGGTGGTTGAATTTTATGAGTGTTTTTGTCTGAATAAGGGAATAATGACAGGAAGGGCACATTTTAGTTAAGGAATGTTCCTTTCAGGTGACATGCTGGTGAGCCATGTGACATCTTCCTCTGGAGTACAGTCCAACCAACATCAAGGTAGTTCTGGATCATCCTTCTACACAAATACTTGTCAATAGGGCAACAGAAATTATCATTATCCTGCTACAGCCCATCTGAATACAGAAGTAAAGTGTCTGGGAATTGATTAGGTGCTTTTTGTTGGGGACTGACCTTATTTGTTACCGTGTTAGTGTGGGGTTGAAACAGAGAGATGATTCTAAATTCAAACCAAGGAACTTATATTATTGAAGACAATAAATATTTGAGTTGTTAGTTATCACTGTGGGCAGGGGCCTACTTAGACAGCCTTTCTTATGGTCTGAAAAGCATGGGCTGGTATAGAATACCGATGGCAGGGTGATTATTAAAATGCTAGTGACAGAGGTGCGAGGAATTGTTTTGAAGGCATTTTCATATTACTAAGTGGACAGTCTAGTTCTGTGTAATATGATGTCATCAGAATACAGCATGATGAGAGAAGAGTTTAAAATGTATGTAATATTGTTAGAAAAATGAGAAAAGTTTATGAACCAAAGTACGGATATTTGCAATATCCTTGATGCGAACGTGCCTTTTTCATGCACAATGTTTCCAGACCGAAATTTAAAGGTGCTGTTGGTGAGGTAATCTCTGAATCGTGAAGTAGTTTAGAGAAAGAAATCATGACCCTCACGTTTATTTAAAAGTATAACATGATTCACACTTTAAAATACTATACTTAAGCTTATAAGTTAATCTCCAATGAGACATCCTTTCTCTATAGCTGAAAAAAAGTTATCATTCCAGTACAGATGGAAGTCAATGTATGTGACCATTCCTGAAATCACAATGGGTGTCACCAAACAACACCTACTTGTTCAGATGATCAAATACTATTATAAAAATGTTCCTCAAAGATTTTGGCGATGGAAAAAGTCTAAAATCTTGGGGAGTAATCGGGGTGGAGTTTTGGGTTGGGGAAAAGAGCAGGTGTGAACTCAGGTTGTACAATACTGAAAGTAAGTAAAAAATTAAAGATGCGAGCAAGAGGTTTAAATAAGGGAAGTGCAGCTAACTGAAAGAATGAGGGGTGTATGCCATTTTAGAGTAGCTTAGTTTACTAGCTTCTCACATATTTCGCCGGCAACCTGAGAAGTTATGGTTTGAAAGTAGAGAGCAGGGATAGAGATGAGAATGGAAGTAGACAGTTGTGTTTATCAAATGAGACTGGATGTGTTTCAGATGTTTTGTATGTTAGAGATAACAGATAACTCGAGGATTATATGAAAGCTGACAATATTTTTGAATTCCTGCAGAGTCAAGGTGTTTAGGGTGGTGGTACTGATCACAAACAATTTTTTAAAAATGTCTTGGTCAGCAAACCATAAGAGATTGCTTTGGTCTGAGTTAGAAAGACCTTGCTTTTTTGATTTCAAGCTTATATTTTTGTGCCATAGAAATAAAGGCGTCGCAATGGTCTGGATAGTTAGTAGTTTTTCAAAATGTCCAGGTATGATTTCTACATTTCAGAAGAAACTTGATATGGGATGAAAGGTAAAGACATTGTTTTTCAGTCATTTTTAGGTTAAAAAGTAATGTTTTTTTTAATAGAGGCAGAATTATTGTATAAAATATTTGAAGAGAATAAGCTGGATCTAAACCAAATTACATTATCTAAATCCTGGAGGACATCTTATTTTTATATTTAAATTAGTGGTACTTTAGGGAGCACTGAAGGGCAATATGGCTTGAATGACCACTAAGGGATTGGGGAATATACTTGACTTGGATGACCCTGAGAGGGATATTTGTAATCAACAGGTTAAAGAGTAAGCCATTATTGTTAGACAGTTCTAGCCTGGTAGTTGTTTTGATTATTTAAGACAAGTTAAATTTAGAAGGAAACTGGGAAAGATATTTTTCCATCCAAACATGTCTAAATTAAAATACTCAATTATAATAGCGTTATGTCTTTATAATAAGGTTATGATTTTTTCTTTATTTAATGATGTTTTGAATGACAGCTTCAAATATTGTAATACTGGAGGGAGGTGCTATATACACTATTTCCACCAGCAATTTGGTATGGTTGTCAAGAGTTAATAAGACTCAGATCCTTATCTGACATAATGCTATAATTTACAAGTTTAGTGATTGGGTCTCTTTTTTTGATAGTACCATATGGTTCCTTCCAGTGACTAAGCCCAGTCCTGTTGTTGAAAAAATAATAAGTTATCAAGTGAAAATGTTGAAAGGTAGACTGAGTCTATCCTTAGAATGTCAGGTTTGTTTTTTTGTGTGTCAAGCTTCAATGCAACCTAATTTACTCACTGTATTCTATGCATTTAGGTAACACAGTTTATATCATTTCTGTGGTCTAGCAGGGGGCTAGGCAGGAATATTTATTGAAAATGAAAGCTGGAATGAGGGTGTTATTAAGGACCAAAGGAATTCCTGGTGAGATTTAGTCATGGAATGTGGGGACAGATTTATGTCATATGCTGTACACATTCTTAAAAGCCCCAATGGAGTAAAGAATTTTGGCAAAACGTTTCATTCTTATATACAGTTAATCTTATCTAAAGGAATAACTAAGTACATGGTTTCTGTGAGAATATTTTTGGGCTGGATTATGAATGGGCATCAGTGTAAGCTATTTGCCTCATCTGTAGGCAGTGGGGTAGTGTTAACAGATCTACACCAAATCTCATTTACGCAAAGTGCAAAAAAGACATATAGGAGTAAAGTTGTTTATCAAAAGAATATTGGCAAAGCAATTTGCTTGTGGTTTTCTTTGTCTTGGCGATCTTGTTGAAATTTTCCCTTTCCAAATGTAGGGGCAACCAAGCAAGAGTGACTGAGAATGAGAAAGAATTAAAAGAGAGTGTCTGATGTTAATAGGTGCAGGCAGGCAGAGAAAGAAGGCCAGATTTTATACCTGTGAGCCAGAGATGTAAGGTACATTAAAAGAAGAGAAGAGTAAAGAGCAGAATCAAACCTCTAACTTTTGAATGAAAGTCTAGTAGTTAAGTTAAAAGTAGGAAGTGAAGGAGGAGAGGAAGGACAGCAGATGAGATCCCTCATGTTTGATTAGGGGTACAAGGGGAACAAGAAAGAAGGTTTGGGTGAAGGGTGGTAGTCAAACTTGCAATTTGATCAGGTAAAAATAATTTACAAGTAGATCAAATCTCTCACCTTTGATGTAAGAGAGAGGGGTAAGTATACAAGTAGCCTAGGATGTGGAGGTAGTGAATTCCTGATAAAAGGTTCAAGATAAAGATTAAAAATAGTATAAGTGAAGGAGATTCTACCTCTCAACTGCCCAGATTTTCACAGAGTGTGCAGAGTTTTGCCTCATATTTTTGGTCTGTTTTTCATAAAATTACTGTTTTCTGGAAAAACATTGTGAAATCATTAAGGACTGAAGTTAGAAAATAATGACAGACATTTGAGTTTCAGACCATGTCTTTCAGAAAATTCATGTTAATGTAAAACCTGTTATTCTTTCAACTTTCTAAGTTTGTAAGAGCAATATTTAAAAAAGTGCCCCTATTTTGGGGACTTTCCCCTGCCCAATATTTGTGGCTTTGTCCAGATTTCTTGTTTTTTTTATTTCTGCAAATAATTTGGGTTTCTAATACTATGATGGGAATAGACTCCATTCCTAAGTCAGAGTACGGTACAAAGTTCATGAAATTAGTATTGTTTCAGTCTTTGATGTCAGCCAAAAGTGCTCTTCACAGCACCTGAAATGTGCCCAGTAATGACTCCTTCTGCAATTCATATGGGGTTACATGTACTGGTAACATATCTAAATACAATTGCAGATTCTTTTTTATAAGACCTGCTGCTCCTACTACTATTGGAACTGTCTGGGTATCTTTCTTCCACATTGCTCTCGTTTCTGCCTGCAGATCCTGATATTTTATGACTTTGTGTCTCTCTGTACGAAAGACACTGTAGTCACTGGGACTGGGTGTAGCAATTTCAATGATCAATGCTACTTTTGTCTTCTTTTCTTGGACCATTATATCCGGTTTTCTAGCATCTATCTTTTGAACTGTTGGTAATGGGTGATCCCATGTGATATGAACTTCATCATTTTCTATGATGCTTTGTGGCTCATGTTTCCAGTGGTTTTTAGCCACTTCAGTACCATAATGTTTGCACAATCCCCAGGGCAACAGTCTTGCCACATTATTATGCCTTTCAGTATACAGTCTTTCTGCCATTAGTATGTCACATCCAGCAACAAGGTAAGTGACTATTTCCAATTCGGTTTTACAAAACCTACATTTGTCTGTTTCTCCCACATGTTCAATAGACTTTGTAAACCAATGTGTACATAGCCCACTATCTTGGGTTGCTAATATTAAACTTTCATCTCTTGGTTTGAATTTGCCTCTTCTTAACCATTCCTGCATTTGTTCCTGATCAACATGAGGTTCTTCCAGAATTTTTCTATACTTGCAACTATATTTATGCTTTTTCCACATTTCTTGCCTTCTCATCTGGTCCTTCACGTTGTATTCTTTCTTTTGTTTTATGGCACATTCAGTTGCTGCCTGATTTTTCTCTACTTCTGGTTTGATTTCCATTCCTGCTTGACGTTGATATGCTTCTGTTAAATTAAGCAGAGAAGTAATCTTAGATTTATTCTCCTCATGTTTCAAACCTTTCACTACATTTGGGTCTGTGAGGTCAACAGATATGTGTGGAGTCCCACAACTGCAGATCTATACATGTAATCAATTTCAAGGAGGCCCATTCCTCCTTCGGGATGGGGAATATATAATCTTGGTATACACTGATTTTTTATAAATCATTTGATGAGCATGAAGCATCCTTTTTGTTTTCCTATCTAATCTATCGAACATGTTTTGGGCCCAGTCAATCCCTCCAAAACTGTAAGTTAAGAAAGGAAGACCAAATTACTTTATAGCTTGGATTTTGTTCCTAGATGTCAACACCGTTTTCAGAATTAAGTCTTCTAAAGTATTTTCTACTAAGTTTTTTTAACATTTGTTCATGTTTTATTGTTTATCCTTTATCAGTTCCCAAATATTTATACACTCCCTCTTCATACCTCTCAAGTGTTCCTCACTATGAGGAATGTACCTCATTTGGGGTCTTATACAGTTCATGTTCCTCAAAGTTCCACATTGAAAGGGTCTGACACACATTCTGTGTTAGGAATTTTTTAACTGATATCTGTGGTAAATAGAAATGAATCATGTTAAGTCATTGAAAGTTCTTTTTTTATAAGTAAAACCGGCATATTTTAACCATCCTATGACCTTGCTATTTAAAGTTGCTAGTAAGCTGTTAGTATATGTTCCACATTTTGCCCATTTGTTCCACATTATGAGGGCTGGTGTACCTCATTTTGGGGATGGAAGGTTGAGAGCTCTGTCCCTCTTGTTGAAGTCCTTTTATATCACATTCTTGTCCCAAACTGATATTTTTCCTGGTGCTGCAGTTTTCCTGCTTTAAAGGTTGCTTTTGCACAGTTATCAAGACCACATGACATTCTTATATCATCTGAAAAAGTTTTGACAACCTGCAACTGTACTTTCAGTTCCTCATCTGATGAGCTATAGAGTTTTAAGTCATTGACAAAGAGAAGATAAGAAGTTTTTACACTTTGCTGTTTTCTAGAAGCCAAATTGTAGCCATGGCCTAAGCTATTAAGTAAACAGCTTAATGTATTAATGGCAGGGCAGAATGGCAATGATGACAGAGAAAGAGTCACCCTGGAATATCCCCATAGAAATTTTTATCCTTGGCATAATAATCTGTCCTTTATCATGACTTAATTGCAAAGTGGTCTGCCACTGTTTCATGGTCACTGTAATGTAGTTGATCACTGTAGGGTGTATCTTACACAGTTTTAAGCCCTATTTTATCCATGAATGTAGGATACTATCAAATGCTTTTTTATAGTCAATCCATGCCATGCTTAAATTCTTCCCCTTTTTACAGTTCTCCAGTATAACTTTATTTAACAACAAATGATCCTTTGTTCCATATGTCTTTCTTTTATTGCCCTTTTGTTCTAATTCCATAATTGAGTTTTCTTCTAAATGACTATAAACTCTGTCCGCATCAATTCCTGTGTATAGTTTATACGTCATTGGAAGGTATGTTACTGGTCTATAATTTTTAGGGTAACTTGCAGGTTCACTCTTAAGTAGAAACACTGTTTTGCCTGTTAGCCAGGTTGGTGTCTGTTTGGGTTGTGCATATAAGTAGTGCTTACTCATGGCTAAATCTTCATGCAAAGATATTAATACATTTAACCAATAGTTAGGTACTGCATCTGGGCCTGGAGCTTTCTAATTAGAGACTTTTCTTAGCTTTGTTTCAGTCTCTCTGGCTGTAACTTCATCCCATTTCATATCCTGCACCTTTAAACTTCTTATTCTTTCTTTAACTTCTTCAATCCATTTAGCATCTTTGTTATGTTCCACAAGATCTTCATAGATACTTCTCCAAAATATACCTATTTTCTCTTTTTTTGATGGTCTTTCAATTTTCTTTTGCCTTGTTTCCCAATTCTCCATAAAACTTTTTTGGGTCATCAATAAATTGCTTATTTTGTACTTTTCCTTTAGATTTTTCTGTGTATCTTCTAAGTTTTTCTGCCTGTGCTGAAATTTTTAGTTTGTTATTTGCAACAGTGAACGATAAATCCTGGTCTGTTCTAATACTGTGCATTGCTTTTATCACATCTCTCTTTCTTAGTATTTTTGTTGATCTATTCCCTTTTTTGTAGTCTTCTAACAGCGACACTTCTTGTCTTAATTGCTTTAGAATTTTCTCTATTCAATACTTCCAGGATGGTATTCGATTTCTCCCCTTCCTTTCCCTCTCTACCCTGTGTTCTTGTGGTAGAACTTTATCAGTTATTAATTTAGCAGCACAGTAATATATCCTGTTTACTTCTGTTATATTGCATGGATCTCTATGGACAGTCCTAATTACTATATTCATTTATCAGACTTCTGACTTTTTGGGTTTTATTGACCTTCTGCACTCTAGTTCTCTCTTTGATCGTAATGCATCTATCCATGTCTATTAAATCAAGCAACTCTTCTCTTAGCTTGTTCTCTTCCAAACTGAGGGCACATCCCTTGTTTTTCATTTCCTGCAGGCATTCTATGGAAAGTTCTATAGCATCTTCCTGTGGCACATTCTCTTCAGTTTCATCCTGTGTATTCAGTTGCTCTGTCATATGGGAACTCACTGGCCTATCACTCCTCAACATTGACTGCATCAGAGTTTCCACAGTTTCCTGTTCCTTTCCTTGCTGTCTAGCTTCAAGTGAACATTTATACTGGTTTCCTGTGGAAGGTTCCAAAACATCTTGATATGGCAGCTGAACAATTGCTTCCTGTTCCACTGGTTTCCACTTAATTTGGATATCCATTGCTCTATCCTGTTGTGGTGCTTTCTGCATTCAATTTTCTACACTGAATCCTTTACTTTGCAGGTACTACATAACCTCAAATTCTTCTTTAACTTCTGCATTACTGATCTCCTTTTCTACTTTTCACCACAAAAGAAGATATGTGCCAAAACCACAAAACCTAAAACACACTTGAAAAATGACACAGAGAGTCCAAAAACTGTGAAAAACAAGAAAATGTATTATCATTTGTAGCATTAATGTGCATTAAAGTGAGCTTCCTTTGGGCTTCATTGTTTGTCCGTTTTCTTGTTTTTCACAGTTTTTGGACTCTGTGCCATTTTTCAAGTGTGTTTCAGCTTTTCTACTTTTCCTCTTTGTCTTCTTATTTTTTGTAAAGTTTTCCATGTCTGGATTCCTTTGCCTGTATTTCTCTTCAAATATCTTTGGTGCTGCTCTTTTTGTATTGGTTAGTTTTCCTTTCCCCTTTGCATAAATACTACACCATAGTAAACCCTACTTTACTAATCTTCTTTTCTGTGTTCCATCTTTGTGGCATTATTTTTTATTGTGAAATTTTCCATATTTGGATGCCTTTGCCTATATTTCTCTTCAAATATCTTTGGTGCTGCCTTCTTTATATTGATTAATTTGGCTTTTTCCTTTGCATAAATATTGCACCATATCAAATCTCTCTTTCTTTCCCATGTCCATATTTCTTTTTTATACTGTTCAAATATCTTTGCGTTTTGTTGTTTATATTTTTGCACTTCCTCAGATGCTTCTTTTTCCAAACAGATCAAAGTTTCTTGATCTATGTACTGTTTTTCACAAATCTGTTGTATTAATGAATGCAAATATTCATTTGAAGCTTCTGACAGTTTTTCTTGTGGAAGTAGTTTTCTTTCCTCTAATTTCTCTCTTAATCATTTTGTTTATCTTGAGTCTGGAAATTCTGGTCTTTTTGCACAATAGTAACAATACATAATTTCTTTATTATCCTCAATAGTCCATTTTATTGTCTTTATGGCTCTTCTTTGGCCTATCAGTTTTTGTGATTTTTATGGAATACTAATTCCTTCTACAACAGGGGGGACATCCTCCCCCTGGGCCTGGCCTGGCCACAGTGTAGGAATGTTTCTGTATTTTGAGGATTCTGCACTGTCATTTTTCTAGTCCTGGCACCAGTGTGCCCACCATTTTTATCCTGGGTCTTGTGCACCCAGCTATCTCTTTTAATGTTTGACCTACTTCCATGCATGATATATGCTATATAAATGCAGTCTGTATATCAGTGTCATGTTGGTGAGATTTTGTGAAAACAGGGTCCACCTCGTGAAGGTACTCACCAAGACGTGAGGATGAATACAGTGTCAGCACTACTACTCTCCTTTGCTTGCTGACTTTTCATCTCTCCATTCTTGCTGTAAGATGTTGAGTTATGAAAGAGATAATTGTTAGAGAAGTAAAACAGATGCAGTAGAATAGTGAGCAATAAGAAGGGTGAATGGAAGATGTTAGAATAATATGGGGCAGAGCAAAGCAAATGTTAAATGAATAACAAGGGAAAGGAGAAGCTGAGGTAAGTTTTGGTATGTAGTCCAGTAGGAGGAAGATAACATTTGGTATTAAAGCAGTAAAATATAGCTCCATGTTTTTGAGTATTTAGGTCACTGTATTAGATGCAAGTGACTATGGCTTTTGTGGGTGGACAGGAGTAGCTCGATGCCAGTGAAACAGATTTAGTGGAAGAAGTGATCTATGAAATTCTTGCTTTGCTGGGACAGGGAATGAATTACTTGCTGGAATGATTTGACTGTGAGTCGGAAAGGGTGAAATAGCTGGATGTAATTTATTCTGTTCAACTTAGAATTCAAGAACAGGTGGGTTTCATATTGTAGATTCTTGGGTGACATAGTATTTTTTTGGAAGGACTATGAGAGTAGATTGATACAGTTTTTTTTTCGATATCCAAACAATACCACTGAATTTTTGAGATTTATTATGGAAAAATCCCATGATATTCTACATTATTTAGATGCAGAAATTAGAAATGATACAGAGCGCAAATTATTTGTTTCTAACATATAAAGAAAACCCACCTACTCAAATGCATTTCTACATATCAATAGTTGCCATCCACTATTTCAGAAGAAAGGTTTGATAAGAGGCCAGCTGCTAAGCTTGGCACATATGATATCAACTACTGATACATTTTGTGAGGAATTCATAAAACTACTACATATGTTAATAAATAAAGGTTACACGATAGTTTCCTGGATCATATTTTTATAGAAGTGTACAACAAAAGGATTGATGGTTTTTATATGCCTTTATTGGGACAAAAAAGATGAATTTGGGACCAACAAAGGGGCAGTTGAGAACACAAAACACTTAAAACTGCATAGGCAGAGTTGTGTTTTACCTATAATACTGATGCTGAAAACATTAGAGGTGTTATTTACAAAACTTAGAAAATTGTTGATCTTAGTGGAATAGATCAGAAGAAATTAGGTAATGCTCCTTGCATTACTTAGAAAAATGACTGGTGTGTGAAAAACCATATTGAAAGGATTGGGAACAGACCCAACAGAGGCCATAAAAAATGCGAACATATAAGTGTGGCAGATGTAAACTCTGTTCCCACATAAAGGAGGGCGAATTTATAACAGTTGTGGGTATAGGTAAAGTTAATTACCCCAAGTATTGTAATTGTTATACCCAAAGAATGGTTTACATAGTTCACTGCAGGAATTGTCCTTGTTATTACAAAGGTAAAATTGAGAGAGCATTAAAGAAAAGAATTTATGAACACCTTTAAGATATTAGGATGAATGAACCAAAGAATGCATTATGGAAACATAATACAAGAATATGGGGATTATATTCATTTTCTTTGTTATAGAATCTACTGAAGTAGACGACAAGGGAAGACCATGGAAAATCAAGTTAGAGTTAAAAGAACTGCAGTGGCAGTTAAACACCAATGGAATTGGCCTCTATGGATTAAATAACTCTTTGTCCTTAGCATGTGTTTTAAAAATGAAATATTTTATATTAATAGTCCGGTTAGGTTTTTATTTTTAGTTCTGGTATTATATGAATTCAGTTTTAAATACCTATTTCTTCAAAGAAATACAGTAAATAGAGTGTAGTGTTTTATATATATGGTATAACTTTAAATGTGTGATGGATTAACAAGGAAGAGGTGTCAAAAGTTATAAAAGGACACAGCACTTTGTTTTACCAGCTCTGATGAAGTATCAGTATGTAGGACATTAAAACACTTAGTTTTCATGTGCCTCTGATTTGTTTATGTATATATGGATTAAAGTTGGCATGACTACACCACACTGTTTATCAGTTTTCATTCTGTGATTCGCCATCGTCACAAGCTAGTTAATGTGGGGAGATGAAACTTGTTTTTTGGACAACCCATGCAAGAAATGTTTTGGAACTAAGCTGAATTTTCTGGTGGTTCAGGTACAGTGTTTGATAATTATTGTGAAGAGTATATTGAGATTATGAAGTATTGCTACGAGTGTATGCTTCCTTTGTTCCAAATTAATGGTATGGGTGTACGCCCCTTCTGTTGTTGGGGTTTTTAAATTTGATGTACTCTGTGCCTATAAATGTATTGATATGAGAGGGTACAGAAGGGAAAGGGAGCAAAGTGAAGCCAGGCATCGTGGGTCTTCACCTCCTTTTAAAGAGAAACAGTCAGTGAAATGGGCCAGAAACACGACAGGTAACCAAATATTTTAAAGGGGGTAACTTCAGTACCCCTTGCTTACACCTTGCAACAGCTGTTGCACTGTACTAATGCCACTAGTTTGAAACAAATTCCTGAAAATGCAAGTCTAAGTTAAAATACAGGATGAGAATGTCATGACTGTTAGAAAGATGGTTGCAGCAGTCAGCAGAGTGTGGTTTTAATACTGAATTTTTATTAACCAAAGTTATTTTTTTTTTAATTCTTTCCTGCAGCTATTCACACTTGCCTCGTCTAATGTCCTCATACCCTTCTTTATAGCGATATGCTGCTATATGTTGCATAAGCCATCTCAGTCATTATGGCTGCATCTTATCCGGAAAGCTTAATTCCATTTTTCCATTCATGTTTTGGCATTGTGATCTACTTCTTGAAACAAACATTGCAGAATATTCTTGCATTTGTAAATATGTATATGATTTTAGCATATCCTTCTATCTGTAAATATGTTTTGCTCCTTTCTTATGTGATCCTTATTCACCAGGGCTGTCCCTGCAAATAGTCCATTGAAATTAGTGCATTACCAGGGTAAACAAATATAAATAAATAAATAAACAAATAAACTACAAAAGCCACAGTAGCTCATGGAAAATTTAAACATCTGCTCCAAGGGGAATGTGTCTTTTCAAGACATTCATAAGTACAAAAGGGTAACAAGTAAAATGTAGCATAGCCAGAGTACTAATATCACTTCTTATGTTTATATATTCTACAGTTATTACACGGAGGAGAAATTCTCTTTTAAATGGGGCAGTGGGTTACAACTGGCATGACTAACGAAGTACCTGTAAAGGCAATGTCCCACAACAAGCTCCTTCATCACCTATCCATTGTTGGCTGCACCCCACCATCCCTCCAATGGTTTGCAAGCTACCTATCTAACTGCCAACAGTGCATTTAATGGCAAAACAAACTATCTCAGTATCAACCAACACAACTGGTATACCACAAGAGTCCATCCTTGGACCTTTACCTTTCAATGTTCTTACTAACAATCTCCTCACCAAGTCACCCCTTAGCTCCATTATCCAATACACAGATAACACTGCCATAATTTCCTTTTCTAATAACATACATCTTCAGCAAATCACCCAAACCTCCTTTATCTCAATAGAGACATCGCTGAGAGAAGCTCAGCTTCTCTTAAATCCTAAAAAAACAAAACTCTTGCTATTCTCAATAAAACCAGTCTTAGCTGATTTCAAAATAAACTCACTGGATAACACAGAAATTCAAACAATTCCCACAGTCAAACTGCTAGGCGTTACCATAGATAAACTAACGTTTGAGCACCACATCTGCAATAGAATTAAAACAACTCACATCAAACTAGGAACTCTCTATAAACAAAAAACCTTCCTGGATAATTCTACCAGAAAAACCCTCGCCAACACCTATTTGTTTCCCTTACTTTTATATGCAGCCCCCTTATACACCAATTTACAATCATTTCTTAAAAACAAGCTCCAATCCTTCTGCCATAAAACCACTAAATTTGCTATAGTTTACTCCTACCATTGCCATCACTGCCTGAAAGAACCACTGTTCTGAAAGAACTAAAGTGGTTTGAACTCACACACCACCTAAACCTAGTTCAACTATCTTCTGTACATAACACGATATATTCTCCTGAAAGTTGCCTGGCCCTCAAATCTGTCCTAAAACCTTACATTCCTACCAGAACCCTCTGCTCTGCAAACAAAACTTCTGTCTACATTCTTAATAAAAGAGCTAGACAGTGCTTAAACTGTCATGCTACTGCTAAGCTCTGGAACTCTTTGCCAACAGACATTACTACTACTGACAGCTTCAACAACGTCAAACAAAAAAAAAATACCTTCTCTCTACTCAGAACTGCCCCTGCTCATTCCCTAACAGGTGAACTCCTCTAGGGCCTTTCCTTTCTATACTTGGTGATCTCTAGACCTTGAATCTCATCCACTAACCATTACCATATCAAACTAAGACTCTATGCACCTTAAACTTTTTCCATCCTACTCCACATTTCTCTTAAACATATACTTCCTTCCATTTTTCTGACCCTCTGCCTAATCCTCACTCTCCAACTCAATCCTTTCTGTAGAAAATGAAGAAGAGGAACAAAAAGATATAACCTACAACATTACTTTTATTTAATATCATCTATCTAGTACATGTTCTATTACTGTATCTACCTATCTGTACTTATGTAGTATTAATCACTTATTTTGGGTGTGCTTTAATACTTGCTATTGTCTTGTTTATGCATTATGTTTTAACTGTATGTATTCATTTGGAGATTTTCTCCCTAGGCCTCTGCTGAAAATGGGTCCTTACCCAGTCAGATTTTCCCAGTAAACAAATGTTCAATAAATAAATAAATAAAAGAAATAGAAAGCACAACTACAAATGGTCAAAACTTTCTCTGATGATACAAGAATGTCATTTACTATCCTCAGATCTGAATGCCCCAGTAGAAACAGCAGTCTGGGGCAATCAGTTCTGAGGATGGTATGCCTGAACGTCTCCTTTATGCCCTGCACTATGCAAGGAGTCTATAGGTGACATTCAGTGCACCTTAAAGTAACAGTAGACTTTGGTAAACTGGCCAGACAGTACGCTTCATGGCAAGGAATCCGATTTGTAATGAATACTGCAGTGGTGAAGGTAAGGACATCTACCATTATGGTAAGATTTTACACAACTGTACTTTTTTGTTTCTCCAGATGTTAAAGCTGGGTTTGCCTGGGATCACTTGACTAATGGTGGGATTGCTTTTCAGTATAATCCAGTTATCCTTTATTGCTTTTAGGACTTCACTGCAGTCAGCGAAGTACAAGATTGTCATGGAAAGCTCTTTAATTGAGTTTTTGTGTTTTTTCCTTGTCCTGTTTTCCCTCATGGTTGGCAGGAAAATTGGGGTTGCTTATTTTAGGTCAGAAACAGGGTCCAGTATGTTTTTGATAAATCTGGAACTATACTCTCACGCTAGGAAGTCTCCTTCTAAGTCCAGTAGGTTCTTTGTAACAGCTTGGCACTGGTTTTCTCGGTTCTTGATTAACTGGTTTTACTGTGGACCCAAAGAGGCTTAACATTCTGTGTTATGGATTTTCTGAGCAACCGGCTAAGGGGTTCTTTTGGCCATGTTATGTACCTATTTAACAATGAGAAAACAGGTAGCTGTATCTTGTAAGCACAGGTACCCTTCCATTCTCAGCCACTTTCCTACACACGCACACACACACACACACACACACACACACACACACACACACACACACACACACACACACACACACACACACACACACACACACACACACACAAGCGCACAGTAAATCACATACATGCACACACCCTCCACATACCCCGTATCTGTCCCTGTAGTCAGAAAGTTCATGATGTCATCTTTTCCTCTGCCCAGGTGATGTAAGGAAGATTACTTCCATTCCACGGTATCAGACATTTCCCCAGGATTTAATAAAATCTGTGTAGGCACCATGTAGAGCCTACATGGACTGTATCCATGGTCACAGTCATGGTTCCCCCTCGGCAGCACACCATGCATTTTAATGATGGCATGCTGCCAAGGGAGACCCAAGGAACACAGTTATTAAATCAGTGTAAAGGGAGGTGTAGTGCTAACTTTGGCCACAGATGAGTATGAGACTCCATGCATTGTCCTTTTGTTTTATTTTATTTATTTATTTTTAAAAAGCATGTTTGCATGGTGCAGCACACAGTGCAGCAATGCGAAGCTGCACCCACATAAGACACCTGCCAGACATCTAAAAATAGAAACTGGATGTAATTAATTATTTATTTAATGGTGTGTTTAAGCATGTTTGCTCAGCATGGTGCTCAGCACTCCTTATAGGTAGCTTAGTGGTATATGTGAAGGTATACCAGATTTCTTAATATCCATGTAGCTAAATGGGTAGAGTTATCGCTTCATGTGCAACAGGTCCAGGATTTGAATACATGGAAGGGAAAACATGTATTTAATTTTGATTATGCATATTATGCAGGCTATTTTAAAATATGACCCCGCTGTGCTCTGCTAAGCTCTGCTCAACTATGCTTAGACCTGCTAAGCACTGAATAACATGGTAATGGCTGTCAATGTTTATGCACTGCTCTGCACTGCTTGGCTGGTTTGTGTGCTGCTAAGTTCTGTTAAGACCCTTACGTCACAAGATGTATCACAAACTGGCTCTCAGACAGATCCCATAAAGTAAGAATAGCGGGATCTATGTCCGAGTCCAGACCAGTAACGAGTGGTGTGCCTCAGGGCTCTGTCCTGGGGCCCCTCCTGTTTGGCATATACTTCTCAGAAGTACAGGCAAGCACGGAAGGGCTGACTAAGTTTGCAGATGACTGCAAACTAAGTGCTATAATAGACTCTCCGGCTGACATGGAGATCCTCTAGAAGGGCCTAAATGAGACTGATGCATGGTGTCAAAGCCATGGTCTCAAGCTAAATGCAAAAAAATGTGAAGTAATCCCCTTTGGAAAAAACAGAGTACCCGCAAACTACAACATAGGAGGTAATCCCCTGAAATCTGAAGAAGAAATAAGGGATCTAGGGACCCAAGTAGATAGTCAGCTTTCCTTTGATAACCATGTTGCCAAAGTGCAAGTCCTTCTATGTGACCCATCTGATCACGAAAGAGTTTGCATCAAGATCTAAGGATGTAATGGTGCCCCTCTACTCTTCCCTCATCAGACCCATTATTGAGTACAATGCACCAATTAGAATGTACCTGGCTAGAAATCTCCAGCAGCTGGAGGGACCACAGAGGTACCTAACCAAGAGGATTACTGGCCTCAAACAGTTGCCTTATGCAGCACGATTGAAAAAGCTAAGACTGTTCTCTGTTGCATACCGCTTTCTCAGAGGCGATCTCTGTCTAATGTACAGAGCCATGTCCAACCCAGAATTGTTGAACATGCTCCATCTTAGCAAAACCAAATCTACTCAAGCTACACGCTCTAGGGATATAAACCTCAACACAACAATGAATAGAACATGCTGGAGGGATAGATTCCCTTCACAGAGACTTCCCTTACTATGGAACAGGGTCCCGATCTACATAAGACAGAGCCCCTCACTATCACTCTTCAAGAGGAACCTTGATGAGTGGATGGGTAACAGAAAGTTCACACTGGGGATCACACCAACAGCACTACTAGATAGGGGCCAAGGGTACTAGCTGCTAGTACAAGGGTCTAGGGAACTACTAAAGGGGCGGTGAATACCGCACAACGTATCTGGGCTAATATATGC
The DNA here is from genome assembly GCF_019279795.1 of Protopterus annectens. NCBI lineage: Eukaryota > Metazoa > Chordata > Ceratodontiformes > Protopteridae > Protopterus > Protopterus annectens. The sequence continues at coordinate 293,810,377 of NC_056735.1, forward strand.
CTTTGGGCAGATAGCCCAGTACCAACCTATGAACCTATAAGACTATGGTTTTGCAAGTTTTCATGATTCTCAGCTCAGCTGGGCTGGTTTGTGGGCTGCTAAGCAACATGGCACTTTTTTAAATATTGCCCAATGACATGTAAGGGCAGGAAAACAGCCTATATTAAGCCCAGTAGGCAGGACTATAGCAGAATCCATTGGAGTTCTGTCACTTGACTGTATACTATGGCTTGTAGTGTTGGTGAAGATGCATGTTTTTGTGTGCAGCGTTGGGGCATTCTGGAGTCCGGGGTCATGGTTGGGCTCCTTGTTCAAAACCATGATGACAGGCTGCTGCAAGGTGGTTTCTGGGGTTCGGAGTGTAAGGCAGAGGCCTGGGACCAGCTGGACAGAGAACTCATTAAGGTTACTGGTATCCCCCGCACAAGTGAGCAGTGTTGTCACCACCAGGATGACCTGAAAAGATGAAAAAGGGGATTCTTGGACACCTGGATCCAAGAAGCAAGGGCAGAGAATGCCCCAGATGTATATAAATACTTTTTCCTGTTTTACCAATATGTAATGTGAATATCTGCAAAACGGGTATGCATAATGATGTGCTTCTCTCTCAACAGCTGCAGTTGAGAGGGCTCACAATGTCGAGTCATATGCTGGGCGCTTAGCCAGGGTGCGCCATGAGTGTGATGAGTACAGATGTATTTGCTAACTGTAGTGAAATAAGCAAGAAAGATTAAAGCATTAACTGCAATAAAGTATATACAGTAAAGTTTGTATTGCAATAAATGAATCATGCCAACTGTAGTGCAATAAAAACATAAAGCAATACCAATAACTGCATTAAAGAATATACAATACAGTTTGTAGTGCAATAAATGTGGAATAAGAGCTGTATTGCAATAAATGAATAATGCCAACTGTAGTGCAATAAAAACATGAAACAATACAAATAACGCTAAGGAAAATGGTATACATCAGGATTGCATTGTCGTAACCATTGCAGTAGGGCTGTATGCATTGAGGCTGTAAAGCAAGTAGCTGCAGTCCAGTATAACACTGTAATAGCTGCAGAATTCAAATCAAATGGCTGCAAATTGTATTGGTTAACTCATATAGTACTGTTCAAGACTGTCTCTAATCTAATATTGGTCACATAATGCTCTGTCATCCACAGAAGTCAGGTAATAAAGGTATATGGGTGAGATAGCCCACTCCATAGGTTCATACTAGCCTTTAAACTTGCCCAGATCCAGCCATTTTTTTTAGCCCACATTTTTTTTTTTTTTTTTTTATTTTGCTATTTGTGGTTATTTCTAACCAGTGTGACTGACACAGAAGTGATAGTGACACAGAAAACGATCTCCCACCTCCTCATCACGATCACTCATAGAGATTCAAGAAGAGACTCATCCTGACCTGTGGGGACTGATTTGGTATTTATTCCAAAAGTGAGCCTCTGGGTTATGGGCACTTCCCTCAGCATGTCCTATTTATTCAGTGTGCTGAGGTTCAAGTCTCGGGTAGCGTAAGCTCAATGGGATTTTGGATTTTTTGGAGGGCAGCATGTCCATTATCTGGTGGGACATGGCTTTATACATCAGGCACAGATCGCGCCTCGAACAGGCGGTATGCCACTTTCATGATTAGGTTATATAATATAAATGTTTTCTAACCCTTTGTACGTGGTAAAAGAGAGATTGGTGCTATCAACTTGGGTCCCCAGGTCCTAAATTCTTCTTTCTGTACTGGATTACCACCTACCTATGGTAATTTGTGAGCACTTTTTTTTTGCCAAGGGACGACATGGCTCCAGCAATTCACCATGTGGTGGTTCTGTCCTTGAGCCAGTTTGCCATCTACATAGGGGGTTTTATATTTAAGCTGGTAAGCTTATCTTATCTATAATGCCCAAGTGGGTATTGTATTATCTGGGCTTGGGTCAAGGGGTAGGCTGTGTGCACCACCTTCCCTCGCCAATGGCCCGTTTATGTCCACCAGACAGGACGCTGGTTTGGAGGACTGGGTCTTTTTTTTTGGGATTGATGATCCATGCATTCCCTGAAGGTGTTCATAGAATGCGTTAAATTCTGGCGTCTGGGCTATTTTTTCTCCCAGGGGGGGGCTGAGGATTCCACACCGGTTTTGAGGATGGTCTGATCTTACCAGTGGGGATACACTTCTGGTCTGGAACACAGAGATGAATATCATACTCCCCTCCTTTTTGTGGTTTGGTCCAAGTTTACTTCGTTGAGTGAGTAGCATTTAGTTTCTTGTCCCTTGTGATACCTATGGAGGTGGGTTTGTGCTCAGAGCTCCTCTTCCTCTTTGTCTCTTTTCAGAGAGAGCAGAATCTCAAGTCATTCACAGCATGGACAACATGGACAATGTCATATTTTGTACTTGCTTGGAGTGACCTGAGTGCTTGTGTTATGTGGCGGATCCATGTAGTGTAGGTGTGTGGTGTGTGTAGTTTTAGTAGCTGTGGCTGTTGCACACACTGGCTTTGTGATATATGTGTTGCGATGTTTGTTTTTGGGGTGAGCTGATATTGTTTGTTGACTTCACAGATATGATACTGAAATATAGCTTACCTATTATCTGCGTTATGCTTGTATTTCATGCATATGTGTTCTACTGTAACAGCAGTCTAGTATAACACAGGTCATATTTTGGCTCTGGGTGAGCTCTAGGCATATATCAGTCAGTCAGTAATGATCAGTGACTCAGTAGCTCAGTTTGTTAAATGCTCTGTATATAGTCCATTTTGCCACACGCAGTCCAGGGTTTGAATCCAGTGGTATGTACCAATAAATATTACAGCAGCAGTCATGTAATGCTCACAGTTTCTCTCTCCACAGGAACTACAGGTAGACCATATTATGTGTAGATAATTGCGTGTTTAGATGTCACAGACTGCTGATGAATACATTCTTGCTAATGATTTTAACAATGTTCAGTCAGAAATAAAATGTGCAGTCCCGGTATGGCTGTACGCTTGGAGTGTCTGTTAAAAGTTGCTGCAGTCAAGTAATACATTCTATGCAGATGTCCCCTGCAGTCACTGCTATTGTGTTCTATTCCCATGCCTGCCAACCAAGCCATGACAGCTGTTTAGTGTCTGTACTGTACACATACATGTCTCAAGTGTCACAGTTTCACGTTATAGAATTAATAGTGTGTAATCTGCCTGTCACAGGATTACCATGGAAATGATTACCTAGATTGCAAAGTATCACCAAATCAGCCCACAGAACACCTAGGTAGTTATATAGGTCCACCTGATGTGCAAGTGTTCTGTGTAGTTGTGAACCCACAGTTGTTACTGCTTGGCCCATAGTGTCCCATGCAAATAGCTTGAGAGGTATTTGCGTGCTACTTCAGCTATAGGAGACTTGTAGTCACTGTACACATAAAGAAAATAAGGCCCGTGCAGTAGATAGTAGTACCGTTGTCAAGAAAATAACCTGCAATCTTACTAATGGACTGTTTTTCTCTCTCTCTCCACCCCTTATCTTCATTTATTTCTTATTGTTATTCATTGGTTATGGCTTACTATTAACATATAACCAGGAGCCAAATGGAAAACGCATGAAACAAGCTTGTATACGAACTCCGTTTATTGCAGTAAAAGCACACCAAGATTAAGCGCTTTCATCGTTCATATAGAAGACTTCATCATAATAAAGCATGCTAATTCAAGAACCATTTTTATACCAGTACATGTTATATAATAGATAAAATTGAGCCAATGGTATTGTCAAAAAAGTCACATGTAAAATGGTCACATTAAATACCTTCAGCATATGTTTAAAAATTAGCTGCTAGTCTGAGTTGCCTAAGAATTTATTAAGTAAAAAAGAGCTGGTTTGGCAACTCAGACTAGCAGCTAATTTTCCACCCTGCATAAATGATTCCTTAAGAATACTTTCAGCCCTGAAAGAAAAATCTATGAAACTTTAAGTATTTTAACATTTTTACATTCATTACTGTGCCTGCATTTTTAAACATATGCTGAAGGTAATTAATATATAACAGTGCTTTATTTGTAAAAAGCTAAGTTGGCTTGAACATTAACATCCTGTGTATTTAATATTTCTCATGTGACCATTTTTCATGTGACTTTTTCTGACAAATACCATTGTTTCAATTTTATCTATTATGTAACATGTACTGGTATAAAAATGGTTCTTGAATTAGTGTGCTTTATTCTGATGAAGTCTTCTATGTGACAGATGAAAGCGCTTAATCTTGGTGTGTTTTTACTGCAATAAACGGAGTTCGTATACAGGTTTGTTTGGTATGTTTTCCATTTGGCTCCTGGTCTTCTGTTATTCACACTGCACCAGCTATTTGGATTTTACTATTAACATATGTTATTACAGTAACTGTATTTTGGGACATGTGTTTTATTATGTATTATAATGGTTGCATATTAACATATCTTGCTAAGTTACCCATTTTTTGGCGTTATGTTGTAACTGTTACTGGCATGCTGTTAACATGCAGACTGTTCTGTTATTTATTGTTGTGTTAAACATAATATGCAGTGATATGTAATTGGGTTATTTCCAATGTTCTACCATGCTGTTACTACTAACAATGATTTGTTCACAACTAATTTATACTTACACATATTGCTATACCTCCATTACCACAGCATGTCAGGGTAGGTAGTTTCCTGCTGATATGCCTATCTTGCCTCAACTGGCCATGGCACTGGGTCCTGGCACATCTGGGACCCAGACTGGTGGTTCCCTCTCTGCTGCCTCTGTACCACCTGTGGCATTGGATGGGACTGCTTCATGGGATGGGGCCTGGCCTCCCGCTGGGAGCAGTGGCTGGGGTTCCGTTGTCACCCAGGATCAACTGCCAGTCATGGTACGCAGGATTGTTCATCAGAGCTATGAATGATGCCTGCACTGATTGAGGGCATGCTGGCCAACCTGGTGGGGCAGCCTTGCCCTGGTGCCCAACCTCCAGCACAGTCACCCTTGGGGCACTGAAGGAGCAGTGTTACAGTCCCATGGGTGGGAACATGAGTCACACTGATGCTGTCTGGAGGCATGTGACACTTGGATTCCACAGCACCCTCCCCATCCAAGGTGTACAACCCCCTCATATGTCACATACCACCCCTCTCTGCTGTCTTGTGTGTCATGTCTTTTTGCGAATGCATCCTCTCCTACCCAAATTACCTCTCCACATGTACTTATGCCCCTTCCCCAACATTCCACTCTCACCTGAATAAAAAAAAAATATCGCCCCATACAGAGCTCTCCATTTCATACACATGTCCACTGGACACAAGTAATTTGGTCCAATTGGCTTGACAAATAAGTTATGTTGTTATCACCCTTCTCTCTGGGATTTGAGAGTACAAATTCACCTACAAAATCTGTCAAAGTGCACAGCTGTTACTGTACAAGAAATGGATAGCTATGGTTCTTTCCTAACCCTTCCTGCACATCCCTACCTGCCTTTCACTATGTTTTTCCCCCTTCTTGCCCCCATTTCACCACTTTACTTTCACCCCTTTTTCTTTTCATTATATTTTTTTAGCATGTATTTGTGCAGAGCTGCACAGGCCACTTCGCTTAGGTGAGCTTAAATGGAGCTTTAATAATTGAATGTGTTTATAACATTGTCAGACACATGTGCAAAATAAACACCACTGCCATGTTTCAAACCTGAGCCCCTCACACCTACAGTACACTGCATCAACCTACCGCACCACACAGATTTTAATTAAAAGAGGTGTTTTCAGCAAAACATAGTGATTGCACTTACAGTCATTGGGCGTGTCTCAGTGGAGCTGCACGCTGTGCTGCACCACACAAACTGGAATAAAATTTAATGGGAAAAATGGGAGTGTACCTTGGACTCTGGTGCAATAACACTAAACAGCCACAGACATAATAATGGATATAAGTGAGGCCTGTGATAGCAGGTAAATGTGCCCTGTTGTCAGCAACATGTTGAAACCCACCTGCTAAGTTATCAGTGGTAAAGTACATGATCAACTGGGACTCTGGTGCAGAAATACAGCCATAGAAAGCCATGCAAATACTGATGGATGCAGACAGTGTGTGTCACAGCCTGTATGTCTGCACATATACCTTGAAAATGCACCTGCTGCTGCAGTGACTCAGTGGCTCAGTCTGTTAAATGCCTTGCTTGTAGTACATTTTGCCACACACAGTCCTGGGTTCAAATCCAGTTTTGTGTTGTAGTTCAAGTACATTATTGTGAAGACACGCAAGTAATGACTGAGTCATGTAATCATTATCTGCACAGCTTACTGCTAATTAATGACCTGCTATCCAGTTTTGCAAGTCAAAGGCCTGCAGGTAGGGACACACTGCACATATTCATATAGCCTAACTATATGTCGCCTACTACTCTGCTATTGTCACTGTTGCATAACAGACTTAGCTTAATCACATGCCTCGACTGGAATGTAAAGGGTACCCTTATCCTGATTCTGACATAACAACAGGCCTGCCACAGCTATACATACAGCTTGTTGTCCTCCAAAGTGTTCACACTCCCTCCTATGTTTATAGGCTGCAGCACAAACAGCTGTATGTAAAAGTAGTTGCTACAGACCTACCATACCTCCCAACCACCTAGAACAAGGAATCTGGACACAGTCATATGTAATGTGGGGACAAAGGCCCAGAGAAAGGGACATGTTTAACAGTTTGCTCCTACAAATATACTAAGTTGATAGAATAACAGTTATTGCATTAGCAGGCATATTCTGACTGGTATGAAGTCTGACCCTCAAATGTCTGTCTTTCATTACTGACCTCAATCCACAATTTGTGCCAGTGAACTGCCAGTTGACCACAATGTCATGGGACACTGACCACACATATGAATCGAAACTGTGGACATGCTGCATAAATCTCTACAGTTGACAGTTATGGTACCTACCCTCTGCGATGCTGTTATCTCCACACCTCAGTAATGTCCATCTTAACAACTAAGAAAGGAGCCCAGGTCTACATGAAGGCCTTATATATTGCACAAGGGTGGCATGTCATTCACTATTGATAGTGCAATTCAGCTGTTTTGGCTGCAGTTAGCAAATCTGATCCACAGACTGGTGCCGAGGCAATTACCTGCTAATGAGCAGTACCAGCTGGTTATAAGGAACAGGTCTGTATGAGAGTTCACTCACGCAGAGAGTGTATTTTTAAAAGACTACCCAAAGCAAAGTTCAACAAAGGAGTACTGCACTCCACCAGGTATGTAATAGATTTCTCCATATAACAGGGTGCAGCTGGGAGGATGGAGGTATGTGGAATAGGGGCTACAGCAGTAAGCCTGTCTTAGATCTATGGTACTGACATGTCATTGATACACTGCTGTCCTACACCTACAGGCAAGCCTCCCATCTGTCCCTGATTTTCACTCACATTTTAGCTCTGTCCCTATTAATCCCTCCTACAAAGGTTGGCTGTTGTAGGAAAGCTAGCGGATTACATGTAATACATAGTGACAATACGTAAGGGTGTACACTCCTGTAATGTCAAACAATGTACTATAAGACACCTCCTCTCATTCGGTCATTGTCTCACATAAATAGTTATAACATTTTAACAGTGTCCCTGAATGTCCCTGCTCTACTCTAGCTAAGTCTCTGATTCTGTTGACATTTGTCCCTGTCTGGTTGAGTGCTATGCCTAACTCCGGCCAAGATTGTGCTAGACAGTCAAGAGGAGAAGGTTAACACCTGCACTACACCTCAAGCAACTCATAGCCCTTCAAAACCCACACCATCAACATCCACACATGCAACACTAAACCCACATATGCAGAGGCCCTTAACATTAACCTGCCCGAGCAACAAGGCCCTCTGAAGCTGAAATGCAAACAAACACCAGTCACAACCAAAGTGACACATAGCTCACAACACCAGTGTGCCACCCAACAACAGCCCCTAAGGCAAGACAATGTACCCACCACTTTAGTCATAGGTGACTCTATAGTCAGGCACACTGATGTCCCACTCACCAGGCTGAACAAAGAGAAAATTACAGTCAGCTGCCCGTCGGGTGCCAGGATCTACCACATAACGCATGCACTCAAGTCACTCCACAACAACTACAAATATGACTCTGTCATTGTCCATGCTAGAGTGAATGACTCCAGATGTACCTCCCTGGACTACATGAAAAGAGACATGGAAGAGCTCTTGTATCATGTGGCCCAGGCAGGTATGACCCTAGCCCTGAGTAGCATCCTGCCTTCGCCCAGAATGATATCACAGTATAAGGACAAAATGATTGACTTTAACAATTGGCTAAGCTTCTGGTGTCATTCAAAGGGGATACAGTATCTGTCTGCCTGAGAAGACATGATCAACAAACCACGATGCTTTGCCAGAGATGGTCTGCACCTGTCACCCCAGGGATTCAGGTTACTGGCTAAAGCTCTTGCCACCCCTGTAGTGCCTTTTTTAGGCAAGGTTTAAAGGACAAAACTACCACCATAACAGATACAAGCATGCAAAATCTGAAGGTAATGCTACTCAATGCTAGAAGTCTAAACCTCAAAATGCACTCTCTCGAGGCACTCCTAAAAATGGAGAACATTGATATCTGTGCAGTAACTGAGACCTGGTTCATGGCTCCAGAGAGCACCCCCTGCAATACCAGGCTACAACTCTTACCACACTTTTTGGCCACAAAACCAAGACCGAAACACTAAAGGTGAAGGAGTGTCCATATTCACCAAGGATATTCACACCTCCAGGCTAGTTGCACAACACAACACATCTGAAATTCTCCAGGTGCAACTAACACTAGGTAAGACTGCAATCCAAACTGTAGCTTGCTACAGATCCCCCACAATGCCCCAAGATTCTCACTGCATCTTTCTAAATATACTGGAAAACATTAAGATACAACCAAACACCCTAATACTGGGTGATTTTAAGTACCCTGCCATTAACTGGGAAAAGTTCTCGGGTACCAACTCCTTTTCCCAACGGTTCTTGGAATTCATAAATTTCAATGCCCTGGATCAACTAATCCATTGTCCCACCAGGGGCTCCAATATCCTAGACCTGGTCATTACCAATATGGGAGATCGATGCTCCACACCAGTGGTCACCCCCTCATTGGTCAGGTCTGACCATAAGCAAATCACCCTTGACATCCACCTCACACCCCCACCCCCCAGTAAGGAAACCTCCTTAAAAAACTTCTCCAAAGTCAACTTCATGCTACTGAAGTTAGAAGTGACAAACTTTATGACACCCATGCAGATGGGATCTGAAAGTTCGACTGCAGAATCCTACACTAAGGCACTGTACAAGCACATCCACTTGTGCATGAATCGTGCCATCGCAAATAGAACCAAGATGTCCTCCTCCAAAAAAAGGAAGCCAATCTGTTGGTCCCCTGCTATAAGCAAATTATACAACAGAAGGAAGAAACTGTTGCAGAAAAGAGGAAAATCCCAGGATGCAAAAACCTCCCTCACCAGCCTCAGTAAGAAGCTGAAATCCCTCATAAAATCCTCAAAAGCTAGTTACAAAAATAAAATTGCCAAAGATTCCAAAGACAACCACAAGACATTCTATAGTTATGTCAAGAATTTAAATGGCAATGCTCAGATCTGCTCTGAGCTTCAACAGAATGGCATTAAATATACTGATCCCAAGGATATTGCCAATATCCTGGCAGATCGATTTAGTGCCAAGTTCACCCCCCTCTCACCCCCTAAAGGGCCCATCTCAATACCAACAGATTTCCAAATTCCGATAATCACTGCCACACAGGTAGAAACTGCACTCTCCAAAGCTAAGAATACAGCATCCATGGGACCAGATGACATCCCAGGCTGTGTACTACATGAACTACAAAATGAACTGGCATCTCACCTAAGTGTTATGTTTAATCATAGCCTCACCTCAGGCTTTGTGCCCACTGAGTGCCGCACAGCTACAGTTATCCCACTCCACAAGGGGGGATCCACCTTGGATCCTGGGAACTACCGTCCCATCAGTTTGATGAGCCTGATCTGCATGGGCATGGAACACATTATCATGGACCTTATAAACAAAGACATTGGCAACCTTCAAACACTGGACCATACCCAGTTTGGGTTTGTGAAGGGCTGATTTTGTCTCCTAAACCTGATTGATTTCTTTGAATCAGTCTCCAGAGCTGTGGATGAGGGTAAAGCAGTTCACACAGCCTATCTGGACCTTGCCATGACCTTCAACACCATTCCCCACTCTGAAATCATATATAAACTTACTAAGCTGGGCATAAATCCCTATGTCACTCGATGGGTTGCCAACTGGCTTACTGACAGAACCTAGACTGTAAAAGTACCCGACTCCAAATCCAGCTCCAGACAAGTGACAAGTGGAGTACCTCAGGGTTCAGTCCTGGGACCACTCTTGTTTGGCATCTACTTCTCTGAAGTACAGGCCAACACTAAGGGACTCTGGCTAACAAAGTTCGCAGATGACTGCAAACTGGGAGACATTATTGAATCCCCAAATGATGTGGATATTCTACAAAAGGGCTTTACAGAAACAGATGCCTGGTGCCAGAGCCATGAGCTCAAGCTTAATGCCAAGAAATGTATAGTTATCCCCTTTGGAAAAAAAACATGCAGCCATGGATTACCACATAGGTGGCAGTACACTAAACATCGAAAGTGTGATGAGAAATGTAGGGACACAGGTGGACAGTGGTCTCACTTTTGATAACCACATTGCCACAACAGTCAGGAAATCCTTCTATGTGGCACACCTCATCACTAAGGGCTTTTCATCCAGAAAAAAGGAGGTCATTGTCTCACTGTATTCATCCCTCATTAGACCCATTATAGAGTATAATGTCCCATTTGGTATGTACCTCACAAGACATCTGCAACAGCTGGAAAGGCCACATAAATACCTTACTAAAAGAATCACAGGCCTAAAGCAGATGCCATATGCTGACCATCTAAAAAAACTCCAGCTATACTCTGTAGCATACCGTCTATTCAGAGGTGATCTCTGCTTAACATACAAGGCCATGTCAAACCCTGAGCTGTTGGACATGCTCCACTTAAAGAAATCCCAATCCCTCAGAGCCACATGCTCCTGGGATCTAAACCTTGTCATCACAATGAACAAAACATTCCTGACCCAGAGACTCCCCATACTCTGGAATAGACTGCCCATACATGTCAAGCAGTGCGCCTCCTTGGCCCTATTCAAAAGAAACCTTGATGATTGGATGAGAGATAGGAAATTCACCCCGGGGATCATGTCAGTCGCCCTGCTAGACAGGTGTCCAGAGAAGTAAATATTGTGGGAAGAAATATCCAGGGAATTGTTATGGCTAGGTTGCCAATAGCCTAGTACCAACCTATGAACCTATAGCTGTTAACGTTTCACAGCGAGAAATCAGGACATAACCTTACTTAATGGGGGGACAAAGGCCTAAAGCTAGCGACACTGTTTAAATATTGCTTGTACAAAGTAAGAAAGTGAATAGAATAACAGATATTACAGTAGCATCACTGTGTTCTGAAGTGTATGACATCTGAAACTCAGATGTCTGTCTTTATTCCTTGACAGCAACCATCCATGATTGGCCAACGATTTGGCAGAAATCCACACTTTTGTGTGAAAATGATCAAAAGTATGACGCAAACATCTTGACATTCTGCAAACATCTGTATAGTTGAGAGGTATGATGCCTACAGGGAACATATACTACAGCAGGTTTGCATTTATAATCATAGTTAGATATGTTACCAATACATGTAACTCCATATGAATTGCAGAAGAAGTCATTACTGGGCACATTGCTGGTGCTGCGAAGAGCACTTCTGGCTAACATCAAAGATTGATGAACTTTAATCATACTTTGACTTAGGAATGGGGTCCATTCCTGTCATGTATTAGAAACCCAAAAGACTTGGAGAAATTAAACCAAGAACTGTATTTTATATCGCGTGAAAGAAATAAATCAAAAAAATAAAAAAGGAAGACTGGATACACAAGCCCAGGATCAAAAAGTGCCCAGTCCTCATATATGCACTGGCATTGGCACCAGGAGTGGAAAGAAAAGGCACTGTAGGATTTTAATGACATGGAAACATAATTACAATAGTGTAAGGACAAGCAGGGGTGGATAGGTAGGTGGGATGTCCCCCTGGGGTAGAAGGACAAACAGTTCCACACAAAAACACAAACAAAAAAAAAACACAAAAACTGATAAGCTAAAAAAAGAGGTGTAAAGATGACAAACTGGACTGTTCAGAGTAAGGAAGAAATTATGCATTGCTACTTTTATGCAAAAAGCCAAGCAGTTCCAGACAGAGGATATTTAATAAGAGGAAGACAGAGAAATTGGAGGGAAGAAAACTACTTGCAAAAGAAATAAAAATTTCAAAAACTACAGACAAAAAATATGTTCATTAATAGAACAGATAAAAAATATAGAGACAAGGAAACGTTGGGCTACCTGGAAAAGAATTGATAGAGGAAGTGAGAAAGTATGAAAAAAGAGCTTTTTGAATGGTATAAAAAGAAACATGGATACGGGAAAAGATAAATATATCTGATATGGTGTCATACTTAAACAGAGGAAATAGTCAAACTAATCAGAACAAAAAACAGTTGCAAAGATATTTGAAGAGAAATACAGGCAGAGACATCCAGATATGGAAAATTTCACAGTACTAAAAAATAGGATCACAAAGAGGGAATGTAGGAAAGAGAATTACAGAAGTAGAAGTTAAGTGAACTGAAACTGAAGTGGTGGACTACCTACCTGTAAAGTGAAGTGTTTACTGTGCAGACTCTGCCACAGGTAGTGTGGCAACATGATGGGCCAATGGGTTTCAAGATTAAGGAGCTGAAGACTCAGCGGGAAGCATCTGAATAAGCTTTGTTACATGGTAATGCCCTGGAACCTTCTGTAGGAGACTCATGCAAACATATGTCTTCACATGGAGGAGCAGAAGATAAAGCAGGATGCATCCCAAAAGAATATGTCATAGGAAGATGTTCTGGAACTTTCTGCAGAATACTCACATGAAACATCGAGCAAAGATGTTTTCAGTCCAGAAGAAAATAATCTAAGAGAAGACCTGCTCAGTTTAGAAATGGATAAACATATTTGGATAGACGAAAAAATAGATTACAGAAATTAAAAAAGACCCAAAATGTTAGAAGATTGGTAAAATGGTTGAACACATTAATTAGGACTATTGAGAAAAACTCATGTGACATAACATAAGTAAGTAAGATACATTACTGTGCAGCTAAACTAATAATGGATAAAGTGTTACCACAAAAAAAAAAAAAAAAAACAGAGTCACAAAGAAAAGGAAGGGAAGAAGAAGGCCACCACTGAAGCTTCAACTAGAAAAAAAACTATAAAGCAATTAAGATAAAAAATATCACTGTTAGAGGAATTTAGAAAAGGGAACAGGTCATCAAAAATTCTTAGAAAGACAGAAGTAGTAAAAGCAAAGAAACTGACTACAGGCATTAATCTGCAGTCATGGGAATCTATAGATAGCTGCTTACCTTATAAGATCCAAACCTTGTGAAAGTTTTAAAACATGAGAAGTCTATGATGACATCTTTCTTTAGTTTGACAGAAACATTTTGGAATAAAGCAGGAATATAAATCAAAACATAAGTAAACAAAAATCAACAACTAGGAAAAGAAAGACTATAAAAAAGGTTGAGATGAAAAGGAAAAAAATGGAAAATCTTCAAATATAGTGACGTACAGAGAATTCCTGCAGCAATATCAGGAATGGTTAAGAAGAGGTGAATTGAAACCAGAGGATGAAAGGCTAATAATGGAGGCCCAGGATGATAGACCACATACACATTAATTTACAAAGTCCATTGTAAACGGGGAAACAGACAAACACAAGCTGTGCTAAACAACTAGTAACAGTTGCACATCTTGCTGCTGGGTGTAATATACTTATGGCAGAGGGTATGTATACTGAAAGGCATAATAATGTGGCAAGACTGCTGCAAACAATACAATGCAGAAGTAACTGAGAAACATTGGAAACATGAACCACAAAGCATTATAGAGAATAATTAAGTTTATATTACATGGGATCATTCAGTGATTATACTGTCTTACTTGCGCAAAATCGTAAGATACCAAGATTTGCAAGTAGAAATGAGAACAACGTGGAAGAAAGATACACAGACAGTTATAATGGTAGGAGCAACAGGTCTAATAAAAATAATTTACAATTGTACATAAAACAATACATGTAACCCGATATGAATTACAGAAGAAGGCAATTTTGGGCACATTGTGGCTACTGAGGACAGCACTCTTAGCTAACATAAAAGAGTGAAACAGTACAAATTTCACGAAATGTAACAGAATGCTGAATTAGAAATAGTGTCCTATCATTGTATTAGACACCCAAAACAGAAAACACTTGGAGAAATTAAACTGAGCGGAACTTTTATCCATGTGAATGTTATTAAAAACATTCATTTTAAGGAGAAACATTCCTTAAATTGGAGCTCTAGCATTTATGTAAGGGGTGAAATAAAGACAGAGTGTGTTTGTGCAAATGCAGGTGTGTGAGTGTTTGTATGTGTGTGTGTGTGTGTGTGTGTGTGTGTGTGTGTGTGTGTGTGTGTGTGTGTGTGTGTGTGTGTGTGTGTGTGGCTGTGTGAGTGCATATGCACATTTATATTTGTGTGTCTGTGTGTCTTTAAGCCTTTTAAATGAACCATTTTATCTAACATGCATTTCTCCATTTACAGCAATATTTAGGAATGATCCTGGAGTCAGCAGTATGAAATGTCAGGTAGAATTTGAAACAAACAGCCAGAGCAAAAGACTACATATGGTACGTGGGTCAATCTGAATCAAAGTCTAGCCTATAACCTTTCGTGATGGAATTCTAAAATTTTTCCTCCTAAGCCAATTTTATGAAATTGGCATGTGAGACACATGCATCCTTACTGCTAGCTAATATTCTATTCAAAGACAGAAGTGGATGGGGAACACTACAGGTGCTTGAGTTACAAGGGTTCGAAAAACACTGTCTCAAAGTCAGGGACTCGGGTACCTTTAGCTCAGATAGGCTGCTGCCCTTACTTAAATTCAAATATGAATTCAGGAAAGCACCTGTGGGGAGGGAACAGGAGGGAGATTTTAGGCTTAGTGATTGGAAGGAGGAATTTAGGCTTAGAGAACACAAAGGGGTTTTAATTTTAGGGACTGAGGCTGGAGTTTTGGGAACAGGAAGTGTTTTTTTTAGGTTTAGGGAGCAGAAGGTGAGTTTTACATTTAAGGAGCAGACATGTGGTTTTAGGTTTAGGGAATGGGAGGGAAGTTTTAGGTTTAGGGATTGGAAGGGGAGTTTTAGGTTTAGGGAGCAGAAGGGAAAGTTTAGGTTTAGGGAGTGTGAAGAGGGTTTTAGGATTGGGGAGTAGGAGGGTAGTTTTAGGCTTAAGGGGAAATTGGGGAATTTAGGTTTATGGAGGTGGTGTGGAGTTTTAATTTTAGAGAGCAATGAGAGACTATAGGGCAAGGTAAGGAGGATGGAGATTTAGGATAAGGGAGCAAGGGCATGGCTAGGGAACTGGATGGAAGTTGTAGGATTAAAAGTTTAGCTTATGGTAGGGCTATACAGTTGTATAGCAATGGGTGTGAGGAGGGGTATGTACAAGTCAGAAACCAGTCTTGTGGGAGTTCAAGTTCCATCACTTGCTTTTTGAGGAAGTAGCAGTGAGCAGGTGTGTCACAATCTACTACCACATGAGCACCTGTAGCAGACCCAAGAGAATGGGAAGTAGACAGGGTATGTACAATTCACAGGATCATTTCTTTGCATGGTCTAATTGCCATAGAAGTAATAAAGCTGTAGCATCACATAAGCAGGAGAACAGCACCAGACTCTTACTGAGTTGTTTTGCATTTATATAGTTCATTTTTTATTTGTTTTTTCAGCTTCTGTGCCTAATAGATACTTAATTCATACATTTTATTTTCATATTTTATATTGTTTTATATTAATATTTTCAAATAGATACTTCTCTTTTTTTAATGATAGACATTATGCATATATCAAATTCTCAGGCTGAATACTCATCCAGAGATTCATTAAGAGTCTCTGAGTTGGTTATAAGGCTTACAGTAAAGAGGCCCTGCTACAACGATGGCGTATTTTGTGATTCATAGACACATAACCACAATGAGGAAACATGTTAATCAAGAACTGAGAAAGCCAGTGCCAAGCTGTCACAAAGGGATTAAAAATGTATTCTTGTTTCGAAACACAAATGTCCTTTAAGATAACAAAGTCAAAACCCAGGAAATAAATCTCAGATGCTGTTTCTTAAAACACTGATCATTTCTTTATTTGTAGTATAGTAGTATATACAGAAGCAGTGCAGACGAGAGCTGTGTGTTATTGACTAGCAACAATCATGAGCAATACTTGTTTCTACACAGAACAAGAATGAGAAAACCCATATCATAATGGTTAAAGCTAAAACATTTTTCTATGATTAAACTAGGAGCCAGAAATTATTGGTTGGAAATGTGAACTTGCTTATATTATTGGTCTATGTTCTTACCAATAGCTAGCCCAGTAAGATCATGTAAGGGGCTCAGAGGGGAGGAGGGTCACTGGCTAATAAAGATAATTTTGGAATTTTAATTGGAAAAAGCCGTACTATGTGGGAGGTGTGTGTATATGTATGGAAAGACCAATGAGGTTCTTTGGCACCAAAATACCTTTGACCAATGTCCTTCAGGGAGTTTCGGTGCCAAAAATCAGAGGTTTTCCATAGGATGGTTCCATGGAGCCCACCAATTGATGTAATCAGTCATAAAAAAACATGCAAAAAAATGTGGAAATAATTGGAACGTTTTAATAGGCTGATGGAATTTTTGGCAGAAAAATATAAATTCTTTGATTGGAGGGGGCCAGAGCCACTAAAAACAACAGAAAAAATGGCAGAAGTGCCATAATGGAATGGATTGATCCAAAATGAATATCAGGGCCAGGCAGTATTGAGGAATGGAATCTGTGGGGATTGGCTGAGTGGGAGAAGCTTAGTCAATCAGCTGCCAAGTTCAAGTCTATAGTGGTAATGAAGGGAGAAGGAGGGGAACAACAGGTGGTGAGACCCTGAATGGCTGTTTTCAAATATAGCTGCTACAGGAATGGACCCACCTATATTGTCCATGGAATCACCTAACTTTTGGTGGGGAGTTATGGTCCCAAGTGCCATAATTTAAATAAAAACAAAAACTAAAAATGTAATAAAATTCCACTTTACCACACCAAATGAAAATAAATAAAAATGCCAGTGATACAGTTCCCTGAGGTGAATGAATGCCTACACAAATGAAATAGCAAGGGGTCTGTTAGTCTTTTGTCCCACCAAACAATCCAAGCTTGAAGGGCATTCAACAGCCATCACTTGAGGAGAAACACCAAGCCCAACCATACCTATACTTCAAAAGCCCAACCTCCATGGAACTGTCAAAAACGCCTCTTACTGAAGTGCAAAAACAGCCACAGGACAACAGTTATTGGGAACAGCCATTGAAATGTTGCCTACCAATATTTATCATTTAATTAACCATGCAGGACTCTTTTCCCTTTAACATCTTATCACATTAAGTAGATAAAATTATTTCACATAAACTAAAGAAAGTATGAGGGAATAAAGAATCACAGGCCTAAAGCAGATGCCCTATGCTGACCATCTAAAAATACTCCAGCTATACTCTGTCGCATATCATCTACTCAGAGGCAATCTCTGCTTAACATACAAGGCCATGTCAAACCCAAAGCTGTTGGACATGCTACACTTAAAGAAATCTTAATCCCTCAGAGCCACATGCTCCAGGGATCTAAACCTTGTCATCACAATGAACAAAACATGCTAAAGGGAGAGGTTCCTGATCCAGAGTCTCCCCAGACTCTGGAATAGACTGCCCATACATGTCAAGCAGAGCGCCTCTTTGGCCCTCTTCAAAAGGAACCTTGACGATTGGATGGGAGATAGGAAATTCACCCCGGGATCATGTCAGTCACCCTGCTAGACAGGGGTCCAGGGAAGTAAATATTGTGGGAAGAAATAGCTAGGGAATTGTTATGGCTAGGCTTGTATAGACCCTAGGGCCGATAGCCTAGTATCAACCTATGAACCTAAAGGAAACACGTCAACCAAACCAATGTAGTGGAGCAAGAAAAAAATAAAAATAAAAATAAGAAAAATAAAATGATAAGATATAATAATAAACATAAAAATAAAAACTGAAACCTTTTGCAGGAGGTTCCAAACCACACAACAGAACAGATGGTTGGCAGGGCTGAAGGAGGCCGTTGTCATCTTTGGACAATCAGGGAATGGATCAAGCAAGGACTGAGTGCACATACCTCCAAAACCAGTAGTGAGTGACTTATAAGAGGGAGAAGCAACATTAAAAAATCCCAAACTTAATGCCAGTCCAGTCATAAACTAACCAGTTCTGTGTAGTCGGTGACCCCTTGTTCCGATGTTATGTCTAGTACCAGTCCCGATTAAATGTAAAGGATGTGTTTCAGACAATAGCAAACCATATCTTAAACATGACAAAACCTAAACCAATGAACCTCATGAAAATGAAACAAGTAAAGATTAGCAATTAAAATGAGCATAAAAATCTCTTCAATTAAAATAAAAAATCTCAATCACTTCCTGATTAAGATTCATTCTGCTAAGAAAAGTAAGATCAGCCCAAAATTTTAAAACCTTATTTTTAGTTATTCTGTAGAATCAGGGAAGTTGTTAGTTGTCTGTAAACATGGTTGGAAAATCATTTTAAGTCTTAGGCTCTGTTTGTTATGTCGGAACAGTGCTTTTGCCGGTGCTTCTTCAGGTCTGCCTGTTGGAGTGGGGTGGAAAAAGAAGGTAGAGGGTTTAAAACCTACCATTAAGTCTATAAATTTGCTTCAAAACTGTAAGACTCAGAAATAATTACCTGTCCTTTTAAAAATGCATTAAAACGTAATGTCAAGGAAAAAACAATAGTATGATAATCGATGGTCATAAAAGATGCTTGTAAAAAATTCCATACAGATGTCATTCAAAAATTTTTCCTTAGCTCTAAGTGTCCTAAAATCATAATCAGAGTCTGTGAGCAAAGTCCTGCTTTGTAAAAATAGATATTGCTAAAAAAAGGAGCATTCAGTGGTAATAAGCATGGTGATGTAGCCTTCTTAAATTGAGTAAGCTGGTGCTGGACAATTGTTAGTTAAGACGCGGGTGGGGGGTTGTTTGCTTCTAGATGGATTTTCCATTCGAGTTCCTTCTTTTCAAGTTGATATTTGTACCCCCCTTCCAGTTCTTCATAAATTACTTTATCCAGAACATGAAAAGTAAATGAGTCGTGCCCAGGGTTGTTTATGCTGTGCTTAGCTAATGCGTTTAGGTGGTTCTTTTGTTTGATGTCCATGATGTGTGTGGCTATGCAGGTTTTAAGCTTATTGATAGTTTTCCTGATATAGAAGGAGGAGCACTGGGTGCATTGTACTCAGTATATGTCTCCTATTGTAGAGCAGTTGTTGTGAACCATGGTCTGGTAAATTGTGATTGTGTTTGGACACATAAAGCAGCTTTGGTTATTCATAAAACTGCAATAACCACAGTTAGGGAGTTCACAGCTGTAGATGCCTTTGGGTCTCTCTAGGTCATTTTCAGCTGTCTTTACAGTGTGTTCAGTGTAGTCCCTTAAGTTTTTCTTTCTCCTGATGTTGAAGCTGGGTTTGCCTGGGATCGCTTGACTAATGGTGAGATTGCTTTTCAATATTATCCACTTTTCTTTTAATGCTTTTAGGATTTCCCTGCAGTCAGTGAAGTAAGAGATTGTCATGGAAAGCTCTTTAATCATATTTTTGTGTTTTCTCCATGTCCTGTTTACCTCACAGTTGGCAGGAAAATCTAGGTTGCTTATTTTTAGGTCAGAAATAGGGTCCAGTATGGTTTTGATAAATCTGCAACTATAGCCTTGTGCTAGGAAGTCTCTTTCTAAGTCCAGTAGTTTTTTTTGTAGCACTGATTATGTTAATGAATTGACAAAAGTTTTTTATGATGCTGAGAAGTATCAAATTTCATCTAGGAATGAATCTATTTTAGCATACAGGAAAATTTAGGTTTTCCTTGAAGATTCTTTATTCCAGAAAGTAATTTCAGAAGAATTATACAACTTTTTGACAACTGAGCATCCCTTTATACCCACAGCTTTTGGTATCCCAAAAGTGCATAAGAGTATTCAGGAACCACCTTTTAGGGTAATAATTTCAGCGAAAAACAGTTCCACACACACATTGTGTATGTTTGTGGATAGAATTTTGAAAGAATCTGTGAAGGCTGTTGATTATTTATTGAAGGACTCCTGAGACTTTTTGGCTAAATTTAATAAAACATGGTTTAATAAAGAAATAATTTTTTGCACTATAGATGTAGTGGATTTATTCACTTCTATTCCCCAAAAGGAAGGTTTAGAATTATTTTATGATGCTATTAGGGAATTAACCTCCCTTTCCAATACAATAATGCATGTTATTATGGCTGTTATGGAACATATACTCTCCAACAATTGTTTCACGTTTGAAGGAGAATTTTACAAACAAACCCAGGGTGTTGCAATGGGGGGCAACATGTGCCCCCATTTACGCAAATCTGGTACTTTATTCATGGGAAAAGCAACATATTTTTACAAGTATTTACTCCCAGATGTGGTTTATGTATCACTGATTTTTGGATGACATTTTTATTCTTTGGAAGGATTCAACATCCAATTTAAATTGTTTTTTGGTTTATATAAATCAGATATGTCCATTTTTTTAATTTACAGTGAACTTCTCAGATGTGGAGATTAGTCATTTGGACGTTATGATTTCTAAAGATAAAGAAAAAGACAAATTTGAATCTAGAATTTATAGGAAGTTGACTTTTTCTAATAGTTATTTAGATTTTCAAAGCTGCCATCCTTTTTATACTAAAAAGAATATTTACAAAGGACAGTTGGTAAGAGCAGGGAGAATGTGTTCCAACAGAGAAACATTCTTGAAAGAAGTTTCAACCATTACAGAAATGTTTAAGGTTAGAGGCTACCCTAGTAGTTTATTGAATGAGGTGGTGAAACAAGTGGTTGAAGGATGGGGCACTAGATATAAGCCCCTTTTTAGGTAGTGGCAAGATTATTCACAAACAAACTACTCCACTTTATTCTAAATATGGATACACTATGAATATGGTTATCCCCTATGGTTCAGGTGAACACCTGCTTAGGGAAATTGTTAAGAAAAACTGGGTTATATTTAAAGGCAATACTGAAGTTTTTGATACTTTGGGTCATTTACCCAGGTTTGTTTACAAAACAGGGAAAAATTTTAAATTTTTGACTGAACACATAACTACACCTAGGAATATAACCATGAAGGATATGACCAGGTGTGGTTATTGTAGACAATGTCCATTTGTATTGAATAAAGATGTGATTTACATAGGGAGTAATACTAAAGGTATTCATTTGCAGAAGGGTGGTTGTGAGACAAAAGGGGTGGTTTATATATCTATTTGCCAAACTTGTTCATATTTTTACATTGGCAAAACAGAGAGAAAATTTCATACTAGAATATATGAGCACTTACATGCTATAGCCAAGGCTAATATTAATAACGCTCTTTATAAACATTCATTCGTTTGTCAAGGGAACACAAAATTTAGTTTTGGAATTTTAGAAGTGATAAAACACAACCCAAGAGGTGGTTGGTGGGAGCTTGATGTGGATTTGAGAGAATTTTATTGGATTCTCAAATTAAATGCTTTAGCAAAACCAGGATTAAATGATTATTTGTCTTTGATACCAGTGCTAAAGAAAAAAGCCTTAGCACTTTAAATGCATCTTATATGTGTTGTAAATGTATTTTAAATGTATTTTAAACGTAATTCACAAGCACTTGAATGATTTATGTATAATGCATTTAGTATTATATTTATTGTAGAAATTTATGGTAGGAACTCAATAATGTTAGGTGTTCTATTTAGTTAATCAATTATTCAATTATTTATTTGTGTATAAAGTGGGTTGACTTGTGAGGGGAATTTAGTTCTGATGAAGTCTCCGTATCAATAGGGGAAGAAAGTGCTTAACTTTTATTTTATTAAATTTTTGTATATGTTCATCTTGTTATGGTTTCAAGTGTTGAGCTTATGGTGTGACTACTACTCATTTTTGGACATCTCATTTGGTGTTTATTCAGTCTGATTTGGATGCCCAGCAAACGTATTTTTGGTCCAGTAGGTTTTTTTGTAACAGCTTGGCACTGGCTTTCTCAGTTCTTGATTAACTAGTTTTACCATGGACTCAAAGTGGCTTAACACTCTGTGCTACAGATTTTCTGAGCAACCGGCTAAGGGTTTCTTTTGGCTACATTATGTACCTGTTTAACAGTGAGTAAACACCTCATCATTAGCTAATGTGTATGTCTATGAATAGCAGTTAACTAGTATGAAGTGCAGATCAGCATTTCCTGCAGTAATTAACTGTGGTGGCTGCATCCTGCAAGCACAGGCACCCTTCCAATCTCAGTCACCCCCCCCCCCACACACACACACACACAGTAAAGCACACACACACACACACACACACACACACACACACACACACACACACACACACACACACACACACACACACACACACACACACACACACGCACCTCATACCCCATACCTGTCCCTGTAGTCAGAAAGTGCATGATGCCATCTTTTCCCCCTGCAATTCATAGCCTGCAGTAAATGCATGGTAGGGCACTAGCTGATTACAAAGTTGAGAGGTATGCCTAATGTTTCCTGGTCCTCTCCCTTGTACACCACAGCCTGTTGCAAGCACTGCATAATGTCCAATTCCTTGATAAATAGCTGAAAACATACTTCATACAGTGGGCTAATGCAGGGGATTTACATGGCTAGGGTGCATGTTTCAAATCCCTTTCTCCCCTATATTTTTTACATATATACTTTTCTTAACAACATCTCTGGTGTCTGATGTTCCCCCCACTCAAGATCTTTGTAGTATGTAAGTGCTGTTAAGGCACTTGAATCGAGTCATTCCTCATATCTAGTGCTTTCCTTGATCCCCATGGCATGTAAGTGCTTTTAAGGCACAAAAACGTTTGTTATCACTGGCATCTAGCGTTCCCACAATCCATGCAGTATGTAAATGCCATTAAGGCACTAGTATAGTGTCATCTCTGGTGTCTACTGTTCCTCCTTATTCCTGTTGTATTTAAGTGCCATTAAGGTATAAGCATATTGTTATCCCTGTTGTCTAGTATTTTCCCAAACCCTATAGTATATATGTGCCATTAAGGCAGAAAAAAGATTGTTATTCCTGGTGTCTAATAGTCCCCCAATCCTCATAGTATTTAAGTGCCATTACAATTCAAAGAAGTTATAGTCATCTCTGTTGGCTAGTGGTGCTCCCCACTCAGTATTGCAAATTCAGTCCAGCAGTGTGTGGAGATATTATGGCCCTCACACACACACACACACACACACACACACACACACACACACACACACACACACACACACACACACACACACACACACACACACACACACACACCCCAACCTAGCTACTCACTACCCCCACTTTCACTATGTCCCAGGCAGATACACTCTCACACATGCAGCCCATCACACAAACTCATGTGCACATCTCCTATCCCTAACTTACCACAACACTCCCCAGTACTTACCTCTGCTATTATGGCTGGCTGTGTTCACCATAAAGTTGTGGGAGCAGCTGCCATCAGTCGCTTGACACATAGATGCCTTCATGGAGTCACTTCCTGGGAGAGAGCACATGGCTTATTAGCATATGCCTCCCCCTGAATTGCCTAATTGCTATGCAGCACAGCTGGGGAGTCAGCTCATTACAGTACTGCATGCATATCTTTGGCTAACCACAAATTTATAATTTATAAATTAAATATTTATATAGTTGCATTAGTTCTACTACTCAGAGAAAAACAGATAAATGTTTTCATTTCTTGATCTGATTTTAAATTCATTTTGACAGTATGTATCTTCTTTAGCCAAGATCTATGAGCCGGGTCTATATTAAAAGACTGAAGAGGTGTTTTATCGAACACCTCTTGGTCGACACATAAAGAGCGAATGTACTAAAGCGCAAACTCTCAAAGCAGCAATTTCTTTCCCTGGGAAAGAAACCACTTGGCCATCCCCATGTGTTTGCCCCTTTCCTCATTGTAGTGTGATCTCGGAGTTGGTATATTTAGTTGGGGGGCACAGTGGGCAAAGCCCTTCACGTTGTTATGTTTGAAAGTGTGTGTGTGTGTGTTTGTGCTAGTGATTTCTTTCCCAGGGAAAGAAATCACTGTTTTGAGGGTTTGCTCTTTATGTGTTGATGAAGAGGTGTTTGATTAAACACCTCTTTGGTCTTTTAATATAGACCCATTTGAGCCTATAGTTAGTAGTGATTCCAGTACATAGTTGGACTGCATTCTTGCTGTTTTACATGGTTTCATTCTTGTGTAGAGAATGCATGACAGGTTAGTTCAGAATTTGTCTTCACATTGGGGCAGTTCCAGGCCAGTCAGCTCAGAGAATTCAGTTGTTTTCTCCTCCCAACTACCCTGTTGTAGTTGTGTTCTTAAACCCAGTGTATCCGTTGTTGCCTGCCCCTTATGATAATTTTTACAACATAATTTTCTCCCTCACACCATTTATTGGCTGTTGATAAGAAGCACATAATTATTTTGCAAAGTCTCTCCCCTTAAACTACTCAGTAGACTAAAAGACCTTTAATAAAATGGCTTAATACTGAGTGTGCTGATACTGCCTGCACTGATCTCAGTATCAAATTAGTGAGTTTTTTCCTATAATTAGTTTAGTGGTTGTTGCTGGTGGCAGAAGAAAGTTTCCAGGCTAGTTGTTTTGTATTGAAATCTAAATAGTCAGTAGTAAGTCCACCCAAAAATCATTCTAAAACTGAACTCCAAGCAGTTATAGTTACCCCTGCTCCTGGAATCATTCCTGTTGGTACCATGGGTCAGTACTTCTCCATAACTTCTCTGGCCAGCCTGCTTGAGATGGGTATCTGTAAGAATTGTCTCATGCTGTCTGATGATCATCTAGTACTGAAACAATATAACACAGTATGTGAGAGTTGTGCATAAGTAATATCATTGGAGGGAAAAATCTCACACACAGTAAACTCAGACACAGAAATCATCAGCAGTACACCACACATCACACCTCTCTAAGGCCAACACAATATGCTTAATCGATCATATGCTGAAGTTCTAAAGATTTACTTGCCTAAGTCTCAAATACCACCAAAACAAAATACAGGCACATAGCACACTCAGCATATTAAGCCTTTCTCACATAGCAGAAAAATTCAAAAAGTCTTAAATGTTGAGCACATAAGGCAGGCATCGACCCAACCAAACATTCTTGTTATAGGTGACTCCATTGTATGACATACAGATGTGCCTCTTAAATGACTGAGCAAAGAAAGAGTGACTGTCAGTTGCTTGTCTGGTGCCAGGATCCATCAGATCACGCATGCACTTAAGTCCTTGAACAAGTACTAGTATGACTTGGTCATAGCTCATACCATTGTCAATAACTTGAGGTGCACCTCCCTGGATTATATGAAGAGAGACAGGATGGAAGTCTCAGACTGTGTACAAGGCAGGTATGAGCCTAGCACCAAGCAGCATTCTACCTTCTTCATGTACGATGACGCTAAATGAGCAAAAACATAATTGAGTTAATAACTGGCTTAGTTTTGGTGTCAGTCAAAGGGGGACCAATATTTGTTAGACTGACAAGATATGTGAGATTTTTGCCTCAAAGAGTATTACTTATATACATCTCTCACACACTGTTTCAGTAATAGATGATCATCAGACAGCATGAGACAATTCTTGCATTACCTGCTCACAGGCTCCTCTCCAAG
The DNA here is from genome assembly GCF_019279795.1 of Protopterus annectens. Lineage (NCBI taxonomy): Eukaryota > Metazoa > Chordata > Ceratodontiformes > Protopteridae > Protopterus > Protopterus annectens. Next base: position 293,836,392 of record NC_056735.1, read on the forward strand.
CAGTTGTACTCATCCTTTTGGTTTTTCTCAGCATTCTGAGATTTGCTCTACCTCTACCGATCTTGGTGTTTCTTTCCTGCTGCAATTAAGCTTTCAGCCCTGCCCCCACCTTTCCCTTACATCCGGTGAAAGGTATTATCTTCCCCTGGCTTTCTGTGGGTGCCCCCTTTTACATAACATACTATACACCTTGTCTTCAGTGAGTCCTCCAGTGGTAGCGTGCTCCTCATGTAAGTCTTATTTTTGTACTCTTATCCCTACAAAATGCAATGTTTTTTTGTTTTTATCATTTTTTGTTTATCTGTAGCTGCATAGTTGTTGAAAGTATTTTCTCCCTGTGACTGCTTGTGGTGAGGTTAATTGGTACATGTGATTGCACGGTTTCTGTGTCAGCCTAAGTCAGGGTGTTCTTTATTCCATCACACGCTACACTGCAATTCAAGTAGTGACATCTGAGTACAGGGACACATGCTTCTAGGGCTGTGTTGCATTATATTTTTAGTTTTTTCTCTAAATGTCACTACTTTTAGTCTATACAGATAGGTATTGTGAAGTGCGCTTATCTGTTCATTCTGTACTTTACTGCATTTTCTGTTGTTAAAATTGCATCCCTGTGTTAGTTTTGTGGGCTATCTGACATTGTTAGTGACCTAACTCTGTTTGCATTTTTAATGCTAAACTTTTTTATTTTTTCTACACTGATATAATCAGAGCTCAATTGTAGAGTCATTATTTCTTTAGATTAGCACACTGTATAAGTCACGCACAGAGAAAACGCTGAACTCACTTTTGTTTTAGAACTATTACTAATGTGTTGGAAACTGTTGCTTGAATTATTTACTGTTCTCCCTTAGCTTATCAGTAACTTGCTGTTTTTTGTTTTTTCTACTGAACTGACCCATTCAAAGTTGTTTTTCTCCCACTACTCTCCTAACGCTTTCTCCAACCTTTCTTTCTTTTCTCCCTAGCTCTACCAAGTTATTAATCTAGCAGAAACCTTCTTCCTACATCACTGAAGTCAAGGCCCCTGCAAGAGCAAATACCTGGCTAAAGTGCAAGAATTCCACTCACTTTTTATTTGTACAAAGTATGTTATACCTGTTTTTTTTCACAGTTGTTTAAATAATATGTTTCGCTAGCTTAATTCAGGTTGGAAAAGAGCATTGCTACCAGGGTTGGCAGCCTCACCACTCAGCCTCCCTAGCGATTTCCTTATAGGCCCCCTTTTCTGCTTTTTCTGAGAAGCCCCTGCCTCCTTACGGCATCCCATCTGGGTTCCTTGCTATTTTATCTATACCTATCTAGCATATATCCCTGCTAATTTGATTGCTTGTTGCCCTTATACCCCACATAATCTTAGCTACCATAAGTCTTCTTACAGCTCTATGACAAACGAACATATTTGCTATTTTTGCCATTTTCTTTTTGTAATCTCACTTCCTTGTTTGCGCTAACCACATCCACATTACCTGCTTGCAGACTCCTCTCCAAGCAGTTGTACTCATCCTTGGAGATTGTTGTTTTTCTCAGCATTCTAAGACTCGTGCTGCCCCATCCCTCTACATTAATCAATCATTCTATCTCCGAACAGTATGTGCCCCTCCTCTGGAAAGTTGCTCATATCATCCCCCTCCACAAGTGTGGCCCCTCCAGAGAAGTCTCTAATTACTGCCCCATAGCTATCCACCCACCCTTAGCCAAAATCCTAGAAAAAAATATTCAGCTACAACTCCTAGACCACCTTACCACTAACAACCTTCTAGCATATTCTCAGCATGGCTTTAGACCCCAGTATAGTACAAACACAGTCTTATTATCCTTCACCAATACCATTCACCACCTAATGGACAACTAGTCTCTCTAATTTTCCTGGACATATCAAAAGCCTTTGACACCATTTCCCACCAACTACTACTAAACAGACTTGCTACATATAATCTCAGTACAGCATCCCTGTCTTGGTTTTTCAGTTATCTATCAAACCATCAACAGGCTACTAAATAGCAAAATGAACTCTCCCCAACACTGCCAGTTGCCGCTGGAATACCCCAAAGGTCAATACTTGGCCCCTTCTCTTTATCATATTTACTAATTAACTTAATACAGCAACCTAAGTGCCTGTACCATACAATATGCAGTTGATGCTTCTCTTATCTGCTCCACCTCTTCCCCACAAGAACTAAAAGAAAAGAGGCAAAAAGCTTTTCAAGAAGTGGAATTATTCTTATCAAACCACCAAACTCATTCTAAACCCAAATAAGACAAAATTAATAATCTTCTCAAACAAAACTACCAAGTCAGACCACCTACCCCTCTCTATTCACTCCATAAATGGTACCATAATAAAGCCAACAAACCAGGCCAAACTCCTAGGTATTACAATAGATGACCATCTGAAATGTTATATTCACCTTTCACAGACTATCAAAACAATCATCTCCAAGCTTGGTGCTCTCTATGGTACCAAGCCATACCTAACACCCCAAGCCAGACTAGCCACAGCTAGATCTCAACTATTCTCTACACTTTTCTACTGCTCTCATATCTTTACCATCTTACATAAGGCTGACCTATACAACCTTCAATCCTGCAATACAAAATTGCAAAGTTTGCCATAAACCACCCCCATAAAACCCATCATTGCTCTGCTCTTCTTCAACTTAACTGGCTAGAACTTCCTAACCTGTTAACCTTAAACCAACTTACCCTAGCCCACAAAATCGTACACAAACCACATAGCTGCCCTGCAATTTCAACCTTTCTCCAACTACAGGTAAACAGTAGGTCCATTAGATCTTCCAATAGGTCATAGCTCAGAATAACACAGTCACATAACTACCATGGTGACTCACTCTACTCAAAGTAGCTAAGTCATGGAATGCTCTTCCCCTAAGCATACAATGCACCCCTTGCTCCTCTACATTTAAAACAAAAATAAAAGAACATCTTAAGAGCAACTGGCTTTGTCCTTGTTCTCCACCTGGATAACTTCTCTCTCCTATGCTCATTTTATCTCTCATATACTCTTTTCCTCTGTCACAGCTCAAATGGCTAGTATTTCCTCAAATTGCTTTCACATAGCCTTTGGTCTGTACATATTTTCTATAATCCAAAAGTGAAATGTTTACTTTCTATAACACTGATGCATGTCTTTTCAGTCTAGGTCTGCTCACTGCCTGTTATCAGTTTTACTTACTTATCCAGATCCCTGGGATTTTACATTCATAATGATGTAACTATATTGAAGAATATTATTTAATATTTTGCTTGCAAAATTTGGTAATTATGGTAATTATTTTTATTACTAGTGTATTAGTGTATATCTTTATCTGTATTGTATTTTTCTGGAGCTTTTCTCTCTGGGCCTCCACTGAAAACTGGGCACCAGCCCAGCTGGACACTACCCGGTAAATAAAATTTAAATAAATAAATAAATAAATAAATAAATATGATCGACAAACCACTCTGATTTGCCAAGGATGGCCTGCATCTCTCCACTCTGTCCCCTCTCCCCATCTGTCACCCTCTAGGTTTTAAATTACTTGCAAAGACATTGTCCTTCTTTAGGCAATGCCATGATTAGCTTGTAAAATATGAAGCTGTCACTGATGAGTTCTAGGTGTCTGTGTGACGCCCGTGCCCTGGCCCAGCAATCAAGGAGCCTCAATCCCCACCAATAACACCAGTGAGAGGCATCTCACATAGGAGGAAAGGATAACAAATATACACAGTAAAATGCAATTTCCCTTAAGAGCACACAGAGGTCACAGTCAGTCCATGGCTGGTCGCTCCCTTGCTCTCCAGGTCCCCAATAAGACTCTCCACTGGCACAGCTATAGGGTCCAGATCTCAGCCTAGTGAACAAGCTAAAACCTCTAGCACCCTCTCTGTCCAATCAGTTCTTCGTGTCCCTGCCCAAGTAGCTCACACACACACACACACACACACACACACACACACACACACACACACAAACACACACACACACACACACTTTCAGAAGAGTTTATACAACCACACAGACACTCCTGGGGAAGGCTTGCACAGGTTCTCCAGCTGTGCCCCTTTTTCCTAGACTATATGGTAGTACCAGCTGCCACCACCCACTAATATTTATCAGCTACTAAAAGGTCCTTTAAAGGGTGTCCAATTATTACTGTTCAATATTATTATCCAATTGGTAGTAAAGCCCAGGGCTAAAGCTATTGAAGTGGCTTTGTACAATTTTACCAAAGGCATGCAAGTACTCAAATTCTTTGCTGTAATCTGGACTGGCTAATACAGGGGGTCCTCCCAAAACTTTTTAAGCTTCTGGAATTCCTGCTCACATGCTGGGGTCCACACTACCTTATCTGGCCTGTTCTTCCTTGTCAGGTCTGTGAGGGGAGCAGCTATGATGCTATAACTGGGGACGAACTTTCTGTAGTACCCTGCTGTCCCTAAAAATGCCCCACCTACTTTTTAGTAACAGGTGCAGGCCATGCCTAAATGGCTTCCACTTTGGCAAGTTCTGGCCTTATCTTACCACTCCCCACTCTATGTCCTAGGTAGGAGACTTCTGCCATACCCACCTGACATTTGCTCAGCTTAATGGTCAACCCTGCCCTCTGTAGTCTGCCCATCACCTCCCTGACATGTTGAAGGAGCTCATGCCAGGAATGGCTGTAGATGGCAATATCATCTAGGTAAGCAAGGGCAAGCCCTCCTGCATTCTTCATCCCAAAGGGCATCTTTGTGAACTCATACAAGCCAAAAGGAGTCACAAAGGCTGACTTCTCTCTAGCACTGTGAGTCAAGGGCACCTGTCAGTAACTCTTGGTAAGATCAATGGTGGTAAAATACTTAGCCCCACCCAGCTGCTCTAGGGCCACATCTGTCCTAGACATGGGGTAAGCATCTGACTCTGTGTGGCTATTTAATTTCCTGTAGTCCACACAGAACCTGGTGCTGCCATCCTTCTTTGGCACCAGCACCACTGGGGAGGCCCAGAGACTGTTGGACTCTTGAATCACCCCTAGTTCCAACATCTCCTGTACCTCCTCCCTCAGAGTCTGATTGACTCTCTCAGGCACTCTATAAGGGGTCTGCCTAATAGGCCTTGGAGTCCTGTATCCACCTGGTGCTGCCCCAGGTGGGTGCACCCTGGTTTCCCAGTGAACATGTCCCCAAATTCCTGCAACACTGCTCGGACTTCTCGAATCTGGGTAGGAGATAGCTGCTGGGACATTGCTAACCCTTCCACTGAGGTGTCAGCCCGAGCCTCACTGAGGAGATCAGTCCCCAGATCTCCCTCAGACTCCTCCTGCAATCCACTGCAAATGCTCAGCACAAGGAACTCCCCTATCATGGTAAGGTTTCATCATGTTAACATGGTACAATTTGTGCCCCTGCCTTCTGCCTAGCAGTTCCACCATGTAGTTAACATCACTTACCTTTCTTACCACCTTGTAGGGTCCCTCCCAAGTTGCTTGCAGCCTGTTGTGTCTGACAGGAATGAGAACCATTACCTGCTGCCCCACAGCATACTCTCTAGCTCAAGCATTCCTGTCATACCACACCTTTTTTTGTTGTTTTGTTTCTGCCAGGTTCTCCTGGGCCAAACCCATGAGTTCCCTGAGCCTTGTCCTGAGGTTCAGGATGTATATGACAACAGACTCCTTGTGAGACTCACACTCACCTTCCCACTCATCTTGAATTAAATCTAGAGTTCCCTTCACCCTATGCCCATACAGCAGCTCAAAGGGTGAAAAATTTGTGGATTCCTTGGGAACCTCTCTGTAAGCAGACAACAGATGGGGCAAATATTTGTCCCACTCCCTCTTAAACTGATCTGCAAATGCCCATAGCATGGACTTGATTGTAGAGTTTAACTTCTCAACAAGACCATTAGTCAGGGGATGGTAGGGGGTGGTCTTCATGTGCTTCACCCCACAGGACTTCCACAGACAAGCCAGCAGGTCTGACATGAAAATGGCACCTCTGTCAGTCAGTATTTTTTTGGGGAAACCTACCCTGCTGAAAATCCCTTAAAAAGCATTTGCCACCTTCTCTGTCTCAATGGAGGACAAAGCCACTGCCTCAGGGTATAGTGTAGCATAATCCACTAACACTAGGATATACTTTTTCCCTGTGGAACTTGGGGTACTCAGAGGACCTGCAATATCCATAGCTACCCTCTGAAATGGCTCCTCAATCACAGGCAAAGGCATCAAAGGGACTCTCACCTTGTCTCCTGCCTTGCCTACCTTTGGGTACTGCTCACAGGTCCTGCAGTACCCTGCTACATCTCTGGAAATTCCAGGCCAATAGAAGTTCTGCATAATACGCCTCTTTGTACATTTTATGCCCATATGACCTGCAAAGGGAATATCATGGGCTATGGCTCTAGGCACTACCAACTGCTGTACTATCTCACCTTCTAGCCCTCCCTCAGGGGTCCACTCTCTGTATAGTAACCCTCTGTCCCAGTATACAGATTCCCCCTTTCCTTGAGAATCAGGTGCCTCCCTAGCTACCTGCCTCAGGCCTTCCAGTGTAGGGTCTGAGAGCTGAGCCTGTCTCAACTGTCTCCTTGTAAGCCTTCCCAGCTCCCCTTCCACTGGAATTCTGGCATCCTCTGACAGTGGTGCCTCACTGTCAGTCTGGGTACTACTACTCACCTCTACCTTTGCAGTGACTCTGTCCAAGGGACCATCAGTGCTTACAAGCAGCTTTGGCTCACTTTCAGTCTCACTGCTACAAGGTAGCTCCCTCCCTGAAGTAACCACCTCACCAGTCCTGGCTGCAAGTATGCAGTCTGTCTGGGTCTCCCCCAGGCTACCAGATTTACCTGCTTGTCTCCAAGCCTGACTGCGTGTAACTGCACAAGCACAGGGTATTGCACTATAAAAATCATTCCCTATCTGGACACCTGCAGGTATATCCTCAAACGCACCTACTTGCTGGTTTCCTTCACTGCCCTTCCAGTCCAGATGAACCCTAGCAAATGGTATTTGGAATGGGATCTCTCCTAAAGCCCTGACTGGAGTAGACTGCCCAGGCAAGTAGTGCTCTTCTGTAACCATTGCAGGCTTTACAATGGTTATATCAGAGGCTGTGTCTCTCTTGGCAATGGCCTCTTTGCCATTCACTACAATAGGATATAACCTCTGGGGGTAGTTTGGTACTCTTGTTGTCTCAAGACAAGCTACTATTAGCATTTTGTCTTTCCCACTTACTGGCTTTCTCACCTTTTGTTCCCCACCATGCCTCCGTGGACACCTCTATACCACATGGCCCCACCAGTTTCATTCAAAACATTTAACCCTAGCTCCTGGATGTGTACCTGGACTAGTGGCTTCCCCTGCTATAGGCAGATTCTGTTGGGGCAGTCTGTGCTGCCCACCATGGGTTCCTTTAGACCCATGAGCAGTATTGGGGGTCCCTTTCCTCTGCAGGGCTGCCCTGTTTACCGGATATAGGTCTACCTTCTTCCCCAACTCATCTGAAGTAGCACATTGTCTTTCAGCTAACCAGATCCTCATGTCTTCAGGCAAAGTGCTAAGGGCTTGTTTCCTCACCAAAAGGCCTGCCAGCCCTTCAAAAGTGGTGACCTGACATCCAGTCACCCACCTATGGAAATAAGTGCCCAGTTCAGCAACATATTCACACACAGTTTCATCTGCCTTGAGTCTATGCTCATAAAACTTTTTCCTGTATGTTTCAGGTGTTAGCTTAAACAATTCTAACAAGTGATTTTTAACAACAGTATAATCAAAAAATGCAACATCAGACATTTTTGACAAAACAGTTACAGCTTTACCATGGAGTAAGGGGGTCAGGAACCGTACCCAGAACCTTTGGTCAACACCATACTGTATGCATACCCTCTCAAACATATGAATGAAACTATCAAAATTATCCCCCTCTTTAAACTGTGGAAAAATGTACTGATCTTTTGTGCTTCTGGGGTCCAGTTACTCCCTTCCCCATTACCTCCATGACTGTGGCGAAGATTCAGCATCTCCTTCTCATGCTGCCTCTGCCTCTCCTTTTCCTCAGCTTCCAGGTGTAGCAGTTTCTCATTCTCCTCAGCCTGCAAACGTCACCGTTTCTCCTTGTCTTTACTCTCTAGACACATTACTCTCTCAGCTACTTCTAATTCCAAATGCCTGGCCTCCAACTCAAGTCTGTTTAGCTCCAGATGGATTTTTAAGTCCTGTGCAGAAAGGTTGAGCTGTCAATTCTCCGAGGGTATTATATATCCACTGCCAGTCTGATTGTCCTCCTGATTGTTGTTTTCTGATGCAGCTGTAACCAAGGCTGCAATCAGGTCTGCCTTAGTTAGGTTTCTATGCACCAGTCCCCTAGCCAGGCACATCTCCGCCAGCTGGCTCCTTGTCAGCTTTCCATACGCCTCTGCTGACATGCTGCCTGCTCACTCTGACTACCTAAGCTAACAAAAGAAATAAAATAATTGTGATCTGAACTCTGAGTATTCACTCCATGGCTGATTTAGAGTACAAAACACATTCAGAGCTCACTGTACACCAGCTACAGGAATTCACTCTACCCACACCACTGCAAGCCAATTAGTATTTGCCAACCAATTAATATGTGGTATGGCTATCCCACCACTGCCAAACAATTAATATGTGATGCACGTACCCTGGCCCAGCAATCAAGGAGTCTCAATCCTCACCACTAACATCAGTGAGGGGCATCTCATGTAGGAGAAAAGTATAGGAGAAAAGTATAACAAATACACACAGTAAAGTGCAATTTCACACACACACACTTTCAGAAGAGTTTATACAACCACACAGACACTCCAGGGGAAGGCTGGCACAGGTTCTCCAGCTGTGCCTCTTTTTCCCAGACTATACAGTGGTACCAGCTGCCACCACCCACTAATATTTATCAGCTACTCAAAGGCCCTTAAAAGGGTGTCCAATTATTACTGTGCAATATTATTATCCAATTGGTAGTATAGCCCAGGCTAAAGCTATTGAAGTGGCTTTGTACAATTTTACCAAAGGCATGCAAGTACTCTAAAGAGCTTAAATTATCTCTACAAAAACAGCCACTGTTGGAAGGGTTTAAAAATATTTAATAACAGATAGTCAAACACAAGACAATACTTTTTACTACACAGTGCTAGTCAAGAGTTCAGAGCTCACAGAAAATACGTAAAATAATTCAGAAGTACAGTTCTGACATCACAGAAAAACACTTAGTCTAATCTTTCTAGTTTCTAGCAATTTCTAAGAGAAAACACAAGACTAAGATAAACTTACATATAGAGCAAGACAGTGCTGGTGAGTTGGATGGTCAAGACAAAAATGCTTAATGCTCTCTGATTCTCTCTGTTTTTAAAATCACATTCTTGATTCACATTACATCATTCTTCACATGTTCCTGGATTCCCAGGCTAAAAAAAAACTACATTTACATTCTTCACCTCTGGGCAGAAACCAGAGCAATAAAGGACATTTATGCATGGAAAGTCTGGCCATTAACTCTGGCCTTAAAACAATAGGCAGGGTGCCTCACTCTAGACTTACTGGCTCCGAGTTTTAACATCAAAGGGTCACAACATGCTTTACGTGGTCTGTAGAGTGCACTGTTGTTTAATTTTTTCCAGTTCCACATGCAACACTATTTGTACCATTTAAGACAACAAGCCTGTAGTTTACATTAATATTTACAATCTCCAAAATTCTATATGGCTAGTTTGGCAGCCTTCACCTATATTCACCCAATCTTCACAGCTTGAACAACAAACTCCACTTCCTACAAGCCCTTCTCAGCCTAAAAGACATTGACATGTATGTAGTGACTGAGAAATGGTTTAAAATAGAGGAGAGCACTCCAGCTGTGCATGGCCATAATGCCTCTCACACGTTTAGACCAACACTGCACAAGAGGGGAAAAAAGGTGGAGGTGTATCAGTCTACATCCAGAAGAGACTCACACCAAGTCTGGTAAAGCAGCGTATGCACTAGAGCTTCTTCATGTCCAAATAATCACCAGAAAGGTCCTGTACCATGTATTAGATTGCTATAGAACTCCCTCTATGACAAATGAAAGCTACAACGCCAATCTACAAGAACTAGAATCACTCATTATTAAAGTCTATACCATTTTCCTAGGAGATCTAAACTATTCAGCTATAGACTGGGAAACCTGTACCATCACTAATGCACAAGCACAAAGATTCCTGGCCTTTCGCAATACAAATGCCCTGGAACAATTAGTCAGAGTACCCACAAGGGGGAATAACATCTTGGATCCTTACTAATATGGGAGCATCTTGCACCATCCCTTGCATATCTTCATCACTTGTTAGGTATAACCATAAAGCATTCTCCTTTGAAATAAAACTGAATTCAGCAATCCCTTCCACCCAAGGTACCTTTAGAGGTTTATTTAAGATAAAATACCTTTTCCTATGTGATACATTAGCAAGCTTAAAATCGAGTTCCATCAAATCCAGTTAACTCCACTGAATACTCAGAAATGTACACCACTACACTATACCAGCAAGTAAACAGCTGCACAGATGCAGCAGTACCCCATAGGAACACATGCAGGGCAAACTCTGGAAACAAACACACATAGTGGAAACATAATATCAACAAGTTTTATAATAAAAAGGAAAATAATTGTGACCAAAAGTAAGAAGAATAATTCCCAGAATGTTAGAGCTCTTGTCACTGAAATAAACAAACAACTCAGGAAATTAATTAAATCCAAGAAAACCAAGTTCCATCTGTGAGCCAGTTGGGAGTCAAAAAAGTTAGACATAAGAGAAGCAAGCTCTTAGAAACAATCACATGGCTGAGGAGTTTGCATTCTATCTACCTGTCATATCAGGCAAGCAATATGAGATCAGAGAGAGGGAGCTGTAGTTAAGGTTTTTGGGAAAGACCCATTTCAAAAGACCCAAAGAGTTCTTCTTGATGTAGGAAGCTTACCACAGGTAATCAGGATGAGGCTTCACTGTGCTTAGGGCATGACTGGCAAGGTTGTGACACTATCAGAAGAATAATAATGGCCTCCTTGCAAAGTCCCTCCTAATCTATTTCTTAGAAATGAGCAGGAAATGGGTGTAAAGAATGGTCAGAAAGGGGCAAGAGCAAGCAGAGGAGTATACTGATGGATGTAGGGAAGGAAGTACTGGGATGGGATGGGGAGAAAGTTTTTTTTTTTTTTTGAGGGAAAGTTGCCCTTTGTGGTTGTTTTACTGAAAAGAAATATCAGATAGTAAGGTTAAGTAGGTTTTGTAGGATCAAAGTGTCTCTGATATCATCTAACCTTCTTTGAAGTATGAACTCTTGATAATATGTTAATGTTGGTTGGCTAAATAAAGACATGGCAATTTTGCAATATAGAGTCATACTGTTACTCAAAGTTTTCAAAATTAATAGTTGTGCTGTTACAGAGATAATAGTATTACCCATTTGTTAACTAGGGGAGACCCACTGGACACACAGGGCAAACCTAGGAGCAATGTCTGGTTAAGGTCACACAGTAGGTAAATGAGGGCTGAGGGAATCAAACCCATCACTAGGGTAACTACAGTTCACAAACGTAACAATTTGTGCCAACTGTCAGGTTAGAGATAATACTAGAACAACAGAATAACAGTTCATGACAATGAGGAAGAAAAATGCTGGTACATAATATAATTGCTATTTTTATGTATAAACATTTAAATTAGTGCTGGAAACTGAATATGCTATACTATTTTAATCTAGTAGTTTAAATGTTCACTGCTTGAATGTATGTTGTTTTTACCCATGACAATGATTTTTTTTCCCGTTGATTTTTTAAAATAAAGAAAGTAAAAACAGATGCCGTATGCAGCATGTGTTGGTGTCTTGAGTTACGTATGCTAATGTAACTGTGTCTTGAGCAGCAGTTCAATTACAAGAAGTAAACAGATTTTGAAAAATACAGGCTTCAGCACTTTCAGATCCCTGTGCTATCATTTGTATTGTAAAGGTAGGTTATTAAGGGTCATTGATCTTATTTACTCAGCTGAAATATAGATCAAGGCTTGCATCATTGCTAGTAGATCTATGTGTAGGATAGAGTACATGGTGTGACATCAGCACTTGAGGTCTTCGACAGCTGAGTTATAGAAATGAAAAATAGTGCTAAACAGTAATTATTCTTAGGTAGTTATAAGGCATGCAGTCTGGAAAACCACTGAGAAGCCTAGCTCAATTTCCCCAGAGTACTGTTTGGTTAAGTGACTTGCTCAGAATCATACAACAGGCAAATGGAGGCTGAGGTAATCAAACCCTGGACCACCAGAAGTACTTGTTAACAGCTCATAGCTTTAATCCTCTATGCTAAATGTCATACTGGGATTACCACCCATTGTACCAACAGATATGCAAGAACAAACCTACAAAATGTTAATACATGTTTCTCTTAGCAGGCACAACACAGCTATTACTTGTCTAGGTATTTTTACTTTTAACCAGCTATGTTGTACATTAAAGAAAATTAAGGAAAGAAAAGCACTATGAAACGTAGTCCACTGGACACACACACACACACACACACACACACACACACACACACACACACACACACACACACACACACACACACACACACACACACACACACACATACTAGTCTACATGTCTGCCACTGAATTGCAGAAACCAACAAAAATGAATGCTTATTAACAGACCTGGAACTAAATTCAAGTATCTATATTTATCTAAACCAGCAAAGCAGGTGGAGATCCAAATGCCTATTGTCTGTTCCAAATGGTGCATGTATCTATTTTGCATTTCATTAAGCCTAATTTTAGTCATTTATTCACTAATACAGTTTGTGACTAGTTAAGTACTGATGTACTTTTCTATGCTATGGAGCTACACACACTTCAAATTATTTATGAATTTATTTTACACACTGAATATTTCTTCTTTTAAAGTTTAATATTTCCCATGAGTAAACAAGCAGTTTCACATGTAGAGTTTTTAATAGGTTGCTTTTTTTGTAGGAAAAGCTCTAGTGACTCTACAGAAATGCAAAAAGCATCCGCTGTGTGTGAATACCTGAAATTTTAGATGTGGAAATGTGGCACATGATCTTGCATATACATTGCTTCTTACAGTACCTAATATTTTCACCTAGAAAACAGAAGCATTTTTGCAAGCTTTCTTAGTAATTGCAGCAGTTGTCACACTCATTCAATTGTAGACTATAAACATGCAACATACATTTTAGCTAGAATGAAAATATTACATTCATATATGTTTGTTGCATTTGTAAATCTATATATACTCTTCCTCTTTGTCTTTCTTGAATGTTTCCTTCCCTTTCTAAAAATAAACCTTTTTAATTGTTATTTTTCCAAGGTTTGCATTTCTACTTTTTTATTTGCATTTGTTTACCAAGTTAGTCCTGATGGGCCAAAAAATAAGCTCCTTTTCAGCGGAGACCTATAGAGAAAAGCTCCACAGATTTCAGAGATGAGAGTACAGAAACATTGTTTAAAGGTCATCACACAACAGAAATGTCAGTAGAACTACATCATTAGTAATTACAAAGCATTGATAATATACAGCATAATTATTTACAAACCATTAAATATATACAAAGCAGAAGGCAATGGGAAATAACGTAGACAACAGTACACGAATGAGATTAACATGTACATTACTAGCTGCAGAAAGAGGTGAACACAGGAGGGTAGGGAACATGGTAGACATTTATTTACAGTCACTATTTTCTGTTTAGAAGCAAAATTAAAAGGAAGAGTGACAGAAATAGCTGAGGATATATGCTAACAAAAACAAGGAATTAGTTGGAAACAAGGTACAGTAGAAATGGGCTGAATATATTATTAGAAGGCATGAAAGGTTGTTGAGAGAAAGGGAACAGAAATCATAAGAGAGGGGTAGGTTATGAAGGTTAGGAAAGTGTTGGAATAATTACACCTGAGCATAAAAGAAATTCCTGAGTAGTGAACCATGAGATCATGAGAGAAGGGAGGAAGACAAGAACAGCACAGCATAAAGTAAAAGGAATGATAGATTAGATAATGTGTGCCATTTTAAGAAGGTGATATGTAGGACAGAGGCAAAGAGTGTATTAAATGAGAAAAATGAGAAGGTGTGCATACCTCTCAACTGTCCCTGATTTTCAGGGACATCCCTGATTTTGACTCAGATTTTAGCTCTGTCCCTCTTAATCCCTTCTAAAACTAGTGACTTTTAGAGGAAAGGTGGTGAATTACACTTAATGAATAATGACAATAATTAAGAGTTATAAACTTCTTTTACTTCAGAAAATGTGTATTAATTAATATGCTCTGATTCTGTCAATGTTTCAAGTTAATAGCACTAATATTTTAAAAGTGTCCCTGATTGTCCCTGATTTTTTCTTGACTTGTCCCTGATTCTGTTAAAATTTGTCCCCAATTGGTTGAGAGGTCTGGAAGGTGGTTAAAAGGAGAAAATGCAAGGAAACTGGAATTCGTAGACATTCAGATGTTAGAGAAAAAAATGATACAGAATGTAAGTCAGAAAGGGCATTTAAAGTTTCTATGAGATAAGAGATATAACTGTAGAAACATAAAGATGGTACAGTCAAGGAAAAGTGGTGGTGGAGTGGGAAGGAGTCAGTGAAAGGGGGTAAGAGGTTTTAATCAGGAGATAAGTATGAGCAAAGGCAAGATTCCATAAATTATTGTTTGAATTATGTCTTAAAGAATTTAAGGTTAGACACTTGTAGCTTTAGAGCAGTTGTGACAGTGTTCAATTTTCCGGAAACAAAGGAAGACTAAAACGAATCTCTGGCTGAGTCGTTTGATTTGGTTATGCAGAGTAATAATTTATCTGTTGAGTGAAGTAGTCTGTTTGGAGACTAGAGCTGCAGGATGTTGCTTAGAACAGGACATTACTCGGGTTTATAGAGAACCTTGTGGGTGGTGACTAATTGTGAGATAGTTAGAAAGAGGGATATTATGGCCAGTAACTTTGCTTAAGTCCCAGACAGTGATGGGTTTTGTAATGCATTCTGATAGCAAATTTAGAGATTTTATTATGGCAATGATCAAGGAAATTAGATTGGGAGGCCTGTAAGTTGAGCAATATGGGGGCAGTGTAGAGAGGAGTTGGTAGTAGGAAGGTTGATGGGCAACTATGGTTTAGTCTTCGAAAGAGTTTCTTGATTGAGATGTTCATCAGTAATGACTCCCAGAAACTTGGTATGCTTTATGGGTTCATTTTCTTGTTATTTAAGGAGGTTAGATTAAAGTGTATTTTCTGTTCGTGAATCTGATTGGGGTGAATAGAAATAATTTATATATATTTTTGGTTTAGTAATAGCTGTTCTCTGGTGAGTCACACTTCAGTTGAGGTAAGGGAGTCCTGTGTGAACTGTTGAAGAGTGTCAAGGCTTAGGGCAGAGCAAAGGAGTGTTGAATCATTTGCATATTGTAATACACTGGAATATTTGCTTGCTGTATGGAGGTCATTAATGAATATGTTGAATAGAAGAGGAACAGGGATGGAACCCTAAGGTATTCCTACTGTTAAAGGGATAAAGGAAGGGATATCTTTAGGCCATATAACTGTTTGGGATCCGCTAAAGAGGTAACTTTCAAACTATGATAGAATTAGGATATTGAGCCCTAAGGAAGATAGTTTATGCGGAAGTTTTAAATGAAAAACTGTATCAGAGGGTTTAGAGAGTTCAAATAATATTGCTGAAACCAGATTATTTAAGTTTCTGTTATGGTTAATGTGGGAGAAGAACCTGAGGAGAGCAGCTGTAGAACAATTGTGTAGATGGAACCATGCTGTATGGTAGATAGGAAATCATTTTTGTGATGAACATGAGTAGATGGGATTGTATGCATTGTTCTAAAGCTACAGACAAGGAGAGATTAGCAACTGGTTTATAGTTCAAGAGGCCAGCAGAGTTGCCACATGTATACAAATGAAGGATATACAATTTTTGTCTACAATATGAGATATTTTTTTCTTTTGCAGAGTGATTCATTAATATGGAAATTGGATAAGCTAGACCATCGACAGCCATTTTGATGAATATTGCAAGCATAAGGTCGGGTACAAGAGTAGTATGTTTCAACTTGAATATCAATCTTCTTATGATGGAAATATGCAGTGTATGGAATGAGACGTTTGTGAGATGATCTGTAGATTCTGAAGTGAGAGGTATTTCTGGAGAGGTGGGATTATTTAGGAGGGAAATCATAGTCTGCATAAAGTGAATATTAAATTGTGAGACTATTCTATTGGAATAGGAGTTTAGTGAATGGGGCAGTTTGAATGAAATGGCCATGATGATGGAGACTATTGATGGAATTGTTTTGGATGGAGTTTTGGACATTTCAGCAGTAAGTTTACCTGTATAACTTGAACTTTTACTTAGTTATGCTTCTAAGATGTCTAAAGGTTTGGAGGTTAGAAATGGAATTTGTTCCATGAGCTCCAAGCTTAATCCCTTTGTTTCATGCATTGATTTGTTAAGATAGCCATAGTGCTGGGTTAACCTTTCCTCTTTTTATAGATTGGAGCAAGTTCATTTAGGATATTTAAGAAAGGTGTATTTAACAATGACACTGCTTCTTCAAGTGGAAGCATATGTAGGCTGCTCCAAAGATTTTTGGTTAGAGATGACAGTGTCCTGTAGGAAGCAGAACAAATTGTATATAAACATATAGTGATGATGTTTTTGTATACATGTATTGTCTCTGAAAGCAAATGTTTACATTCTTCACCTTACCTGGTCTCTGCTGGTACACTTTTATTAATTAGTAATATAAATATATGAACGTGTCATGTTTAGTAGTCAAAAGCTGCAGCATTCGTGCCAGCTTTGTGTTTGGTATTCTGCTCGCTAAAATGAAAAATGTTTGCTTCTAACTGCTTTAGAATGACAACAGTCTAAACTGATACATTGTCACAAAAAACTAATTGCCATTGTTTGGTGGTAGGTGGAGTGGTTTTACTAATTCAGCAAAACTGGTATATTACATTTTTATTTTAAAAGATGAAAAAATAAATCATTGGGCAGATACTCCACAGTGAAGAGAATGTTCTTTTGCATTTGCCCTGCCATATTTTAATGTTGGGCATAGAATAATGCTATCCTACACCTTGGGTGGATAAAACAATCCAAAAGTAAAGAGTATAAGTGGTAAAAGTCTAGAAACTAGGGTATGACAGTAGTACAGCTGTGAGTTTGTCACATGTTGCTTAACTAATTACTTTACACAAAGAATTTTAAAGCATTTGGCCTATCAAGAAGACTCCAGTAAATTAAACAACTGTTTTTACATGTGATTGAAGACCAGTTGATCAGGTTCTAATAGACTGAACATAACTGATCAATGTTACAATTTTTCATAGTTTGAAGACCAGTTATTTACTCTCTGGGAAATCTTTGTTCTTCTGAGGCCACTATGCAAATTAATGTGGAATTTTTCCTTTCTTCACTATTGTGCTATTGTAGTATTTATAAGTTTGGGGTACTTGTCTCCTGTATGTGGCATAAAGGTCTGATTCTCCTGCTTATTAGGGTACTGTGTGTTCAGTCAGTAATGATACTGCAATATGTCTTTGAGTAGTCAGGCACTGATTGTTTTTTGGGAAGGCTGACTGATATAGTAACCACCAAACATAATAATCAATTATTTCCTAGATCAGCAATGCAGGTAGAGCAGTCCTTTCAAAAGGAAAATTATGAATTGCAATGGAACGGCAAATTAATTGTTTTCTTATGTATGTGAAGCTTCATAGTTACAGTCTTGTGGGACAGACACAATTGTAAAAGTGGTACCTTATCAAATTGTTCCAAAAACAACCCTTCTGAGAGAGAGCAAAACTCTGAAGGAAAACTACATTGCAAATATAGTTAAAGTGTATTAAGTGGATCTGGCTAATAGTGATAGTTTGAGAAGTAGAATTAGAATGCCTTCTGGGAAGTGTAGTTTTGATACATGAGAACTGACCAACAGACTTATTCAGTAGCTTGGTATGAGTTACTGTATTTCTGAGAACAAATGTCCTAAATAAAAGTAAGAGAAAGACAAAGACAGAATGAGTGCCTTATCATTTTACTATATTGATGTGGCCTTGGACAGCTCCAGGTACTCTGCATACAATTCAGGAATATTTATTTATTGACATTTTATTACTGGGAATGTACGACTGGGTATGAACCCATTTTCCATGGAAACCTGGGGAGAAAAGCTCTGAAGTATTACAAAACATTTTAAAAACAATAATTTTACTGTCTTTAAAAATAATACAAAAACAACTGAAGTTTAAATAATTATAACAAATTACACATGGTATGAAAACAATGGTTAAGAGTTGATTCAAGTTATATGACAATGATTTAATATTTAGAGAAAATTTTGTCAGTTTATAGAGACATTAAAAGTCAGTTAGTATAATACAAACAGGAATTGCAATATATAGTGAGAGAAAAGCAGGCTTCTGGTATATTTAGAGAGAAAGCTAGGGGAGTGAAACTGATAGAACTAAGAAGTGAGTGAAGAAGTAAGGAGAGTAAGCAGGTGTACAGTATGAATATTTGTCAGATAATATTTAAGGATTTAATTTATTCCACTGTTGAGCAAAAACAGAGCCAGCTTTTGGCCAGGAAGTCTTTCAGAATGGTTTTGAAGGATGTGAGGGAGGGTATTGACCTAATGGATACATGTAAGGAGTTCCAGGCCTTAGCAACATGATGTAAGTACAGACAATACCCAACAAATTTGATATGACTGTAGACAGACAGGAGTTTTTGTTCACTGGATCATAATTTTATAGGTGGTAAGAAGCTGTGTATATGTTAGTTGATGGAGTAGTTTTAACCAGTTTAAGCTTTTTATGCTTTACACTGGCGGGTTCTGAAAAAGGTATTGTTCAAGTTTTGAATTTCGTGATGCCTGAAGGTTAGTAAGGATGAGAGCACCATAAGGAAGTGTGGGGAGGAGATACAAAGTGGTAAGTGTAAGTTTAGTTGTGTCGGTGAGAATATTTTTGGCTCTATAAGCATCACTCATTTTTGTTGAGCTTTTCTTGTGCAATTTTGTGTATGCAAATCGAATTTAAGATCATCATCCACTATCTTCTCTAATAATTTGCTATGAAAAGTGATTTCAATGTTTGTATTATTAAGAGAGAGGACTTTAATTTTTTTTTCATGGGAGAGGAATTTGGGGAAAAATGTAGATGTTTGTTTTTTTTAAGGCTGACCATGGGTTGTGAGTTACAAAACCATGTTTCAGTTGCTGTTAAACTTTCCTGAGTAATTTTTTGGAGGTATGATGAGGCAAAGAAATGAATGCAGGGAGTGATGGACACAAATTCAGACTAACACATTTTCACTAAATCTACATGAAATGCAGAGAATTAGGCAAAAGTGCAAAGAACTCTACCAAAGCTAAATATCTCAGAAGCAAGCTGATAGCTCTATTATCCCACCACAACACAGCACAGCCATGAAAATATCAGATTTCTACTAAGACAAATTACAGATGCAGGTCTACCCAAACTAAAGCAGCTAAGCCTCTAGTACCTGGTTAATATAAAAGTTATTTACACACAAATATTGCTAAAAGTCATAACCAGTTAACCCTCACACTGTCCACCATAATCACACATCAATTCCTTCCTCAATCAGTAGCAACAGAGTTTTTAGAGTTTCTGTGATTTATAAAGCTGGTTGCAGCTACATATTGTACTTATTTTACTGCCGGCACTTTAACAAAGTTGTTTTTGTGTTTTAATTACCTGTTTAACTGTTGTAGGCTACACACTCAAGTGTGATAGCGATTTCTGTGCATTTATAGTGTTTTTTGATTGTATCTGCTTTATTTTCTGAAAAAACAAAACAAAACAAAAAAATACTTGTTTTCCTGCCTTTCTAAGCTAGTATAGCCCAGTTTTCAGGTTAGTGCTGAATTCAGGGCTGTGTTACAAGTTTCTGTGTTTGCCCATACCTTATTTGGACAGAAGGACGTTTCTCTGTTCACCTGTTAGAGAGGGGAGCTTTGAGCAGCCTATCTGTCCCTGGAGGAGTGGTTTCAGCCCAGAAATTAGTAGTTTATTGGCCATTTTGGGCTAATTTCTATCTCTTTAATTTCTCTGCTATGAAAAACGCATTTGCATGGTTTTGCGCACTGGGCAGCGCCGGTTAGCTAGGGTATAACTCTTCCCAGCTCCACAAAGTCTACTCTTCAATTTTTCCCTTGGAACTAGACAAACATTCAACTTAAGCACACAAACCATTCACTTCTCAGCCTGGCACTTGCTCAAAACTCATAGCAAGCACTAATAAACCTTAGCACTAGACCCCCCCATACTGTACAGAAGGACAAGGCTCTCTAGTCAATCTTACCAACCAATCAGTAAAACAGTCACTGTTCCTATCCAGGCATGTCCAAAGGGCAGTTTCAGGTGTACTCTCCAGTCCAACTGGTGAATCTGGGCATTTTGAGGCAATGTTACAACTGCCTCATGTACACAGACAACCCTTTCCTCCTACCACCAAACACTAATACATGCGAGAGATGCAATTATACAGCCAAACTGGAGGCTAAGCTCTCTCAACCTAAGACTGGATCAGATAGTCAAGAGGAGAAGGGAATTATTTGCATCACAACATCAGTCTCACATAGACCTATGAAATCAGCACCGGCAAAAAACACACATAAATACACAAAAACATACTTGGAGGCTCTAAATAAAAATTTGCAAAAGCAACAGAGACCTCCAAAGCAGACATCCAAGCAACCTCTACCCCCCAATACAAACCATGAAACATATACTACACGAAACCAGTGTGCCACGCAGTCACAGCCCTTAAGGCAAAATAACATACCCAACACACTAGTAATAGGTGACTCTATAGTCAGGCACACTGATGTCCCACTCACTAGGCTGAACAAGAAAAAGGTTACTGTTAGCTGCCTGTCGGGTGCCAGGATCCGCCACATAACACAAGCACTCAGGTCACTCCAGAACAAGTACAAATATGACTCTGTCATTGTCCATGTTGGTGTGAATGACCTAAGCCGTACCTCCCTGGACTACATGAAAAGAGACATGGAAGAGCTCCCTGATCACGTAGCCCAGACTGGTATGACCCTGACCCCGAGTAGCTTCCTGCCCTCACCAAGAATGATACCAATGTATAAAGAAAAAAATTATCAATTTCAACAATTGGCTAAGCTTCTTGTGTCATTCAAAGGGGATCCAGTGTCTGTCCACCTGGGATGACATGCTCGACAAGCCACGCTGCTTCGCTAGAGACGGCTTGCACCTGTCACTCTTAGGCTTTCAAATACTGGGTAAGGCTTTTGCCACCTCCATAGTGCCTTTTTAGGCAAGGCTCAAAAGACAAACCCACCACTATAAATAGCACAAGTAACAAAAAATTGAGGGTAATGCTACTCAATGCCAGAAGTCTAAACCTCAAAATGCACTCACTCGAGGCACTCCTCAGTATGGAGAAAATTGATATATGTGCAGTAATAGAAACCTGGTTTAAGGCTCCAGAGAGCACCCCAGCACTACCAGGCTACAACTCATACCATACATTTCAGTCACAAAACCCAGACCGAAGTACAAAAGGCGGGGGCGTATCCATATTCATCAAGGATACTCACACCTCCAGGTTAGTGGCACAGCATGATGCTTCAGAGATCATCCACATGCAACTAACAATGAGCAAAACTGCAATTCAAATTGTAGCTTGCTACAGATCACCCACCATGTCCTAGGACCCCCATTCTGCATTTCTGGAAACACTGGGAAACATAAAGGTCCTACCAAACACCCTGATATTGGGTGATTTCAATTACCCAAACATTAAATGGGAGAACTACTCAAGTACTAACTCCCTTGCCCAGCATTTCCTAGAATTTATAAACTCAAATGCCCTGGATCAACTGGCCAACACCCCAACCAGAGGCAACAACATATTGGAAAACATCAAAGCACACCACCATGATTTTTTCATGAGTATGTTTGCTTATAGGACTATGGTAAAGGTGCTTATGATATGAAATAACATATATATAAAATTAAATTAAATAAATTCAGAGTTATTTTCATGCATAAATTATAATTTTTTTATGTATTTGTACACATGAATATCTATTTATGCTTTAAATACAGATGTGGCTGCTTTTCAATTAATTGTATTTTGTTTTATATATATATATATATATATATATATATATATATATATATATATATATATATTGTTCTTTTTTCCCCTTTTTAAATGTTTTGGTTTTGCACTGTGTGGTTGCACTTTAAGGAAATTAGTTAATTGTGAGATTAAATATTTAATTTGATTATTTAATTAATTGAATGTATTTGCTATTGATGTTTGGTATATAAGGAAGTGAATTTTTGTAGTAAATTGTTCCATTGAAGACGAAAGGCCAAGGTACCAGAACATGAAAAATAAAAGCTTACAGCATTTCCTTGCATCGTTCCTTTGATGGTGGTGTGCTTTGATGTGAAGCTTTTTGTGTTTTGTGGTTGTATTTCTTGTGACAACATATCGGACCTGGTCATTACCAACATGGGCGACCGGTGTTCCACACAGGAGATCAACCCCTTGCTGGTTAGATCCGACCATAAACTAATCACTCTGAATATTCACATTCCACCCCCATCCCCGGTCAAGGAAACCACCATGAAAAACTTTTCAAAAGCAAACTTCACGTTACTTAAGACCAAGGAGGAAGGTTTCAAAGCTCCCATGCTAAAGGATAATGCTGCCCAAGCTGCAAAATCATTTATTAATGCACTATATGGGCACCTACAAGAATGCATGGATTGTGCTATCACAAGCAAAACCAAGACACACTCCTTCAAGAAAAGGAAAGCAGTCTGGTGGACCCCTGCCATAAACAAGCTATACAATAGCAGGAGGAAACTAGTACAGAAAGGAGTAAAATCCCAAGAAGGGAAGACATCTCTGATCAGTATCAGCAAGAAACTACGATCCCTCATAAAATCATCCAAGGCTAGCTTCAAAAGAAAAATTGCCAAGGACTCCAAAGATAACCACAAGGCATTTTTTAGCTATGTCAAGAATCTAAGTAGCAATTCTCAGATCTGCTCAGAGTTAGTGCAGAGTGGCACAAAATACACTCAACCAACTGATATCGCCAACATCCTGGCAGACAGGTTCAGTGCAAACTTCACCCCCCTCTCACCCCCAAAAGGGCCCATAACCATACCAGAAGAATGTAGTGCCCCTGAAATCACAGACACTCACGTTAAAACAGCCCTCTCCAAAGCCAAAAACACAGCATCAATGGGGCCAGATGGTGTCCCACGCTGTGTCCTACACAAGCTCAAAGATGAACTAACACCTCACCTAAACACACTGTTCAAACTCAGCCTCTCCACAGGCTATGTGGCCATAGAGTGGTGCACAGCAACAGTTATTCCATTCTACAAAAGTGGCACAGCAACAGTTATTCCACTCTACAAAAGTGGAGCCACAACAGACCCCAGGAAATATTGCCCTATAAGCCTGACTAGCTTGGTCTGCAAGGCTATGGAGTGCATCATCATGGATCTTGTTAACAGAGACATTGGGAACCTCCAAACACTGGACCCTACCCAGTTCAGCTTTGTTAAGGGCAGATCATGCCTCCTAAACCTGGTGGACTTCTTTGAGACAGTTACTAAGGCTATAGATGAGGGAAAGGTGGTCCACACAGCCTACTTGGACCTCGCAAAGGCCTTCAACACCATTCCCCATTCTGGTATTATAGACAAGCTCACCAGCCTGAACATAAACCCCTACATCATGAGATGAGTTGCCAACTGGCTCACGGACAGAACCCACATGGTAAGAGTTGCAGGAGGTAGGTCTGACTCTAAACCAGTTACAAGTGGCATTCCCCAGGGCTCAGTCCTAGGACCCCTCCTATTCGGCATATACTTCCCAGAGGTACAGGCAAGCACAGGAGGACTATGGCTGACCAAGTTTGCAGATGACTGCAAACTGGGGGCTGTAATTGACTCTCTGGCTGACACAGACATCCTCCAAAAGGGTTTCACTGAGATAGATACCTGGTGTCAAAACCATGGTCTCAAGCTAAATACCAAAAAGTGCATAGTTATCTCCTTTGGAAAAAACAAAGTACCCACAAACTACGACATAGGTGGTAGTTCCCTAAATACGGAAGACTTAATAAGGGATCTGGGGACCCAAGTAGATAGTAATCTCTCCTTTGACAACCACATTGCTAAAGTGGTTAGAAAATCCTTCTATGTGGCCTACCTAATCACAAAAAGGTTTGCATCCAGATCAAAAGAGGTAATTGTGCCCCTCTACTCATCACTCACCAGACCCATCACAGAGTACAATGCCCCATTTGGGATGTACCTTACAAGACGCCTGCAACAGCTGGAAAGACCACAGAAGTACCTCACCAAGAGGATCACTGGCCTCAAACAGATGCCCTATGCAACTCGACTGAAGAAACTCCAGCTGTACTAGGTTGCATACCGCCTACTCAGAGGTGATCTCTGCCTGACATACAAGACCATGTCCAACCCGGAATTGATGGACATGCTCCGCCTAAAGAAAACCATATCCCCTCGAGCCACACGCTCTAGGGATCTAAACCTCACCACAACAATAAATAGGAAGTGCTGGAGGGAAAGATTCCTGTCCCAGAGACTTCCCATGCTTTGGAACAAGATTTCAATCTACATTAGGCAGAGCTCCTCGCTAACACTCTTCAAGAGAAACCTTGACAAGTGGATGGGAAACAGAAAGTTTACCACGGGATCACTTCAATGGCTCTGCTGGACAGAGGCACAGGGAACTAATCTAAGGGGGTGGTGAAAGCCAACACATTCTGGCTAGGCTTATAAATGCCTTCAGGCAGATAGCCTAGTACCTACCTATGAACCTATGAACAACCTCTATCAAATTTCACTGGACTAATAAACCCTCAGCTCCATCATACTCCTTTGGACTAATACACCCTTTAGCTAAACACTATCAATGTTTTTTCTTTAGGCAAATCTATGACAGAATTTATTGTTAATTAATAGAAAAAGATCAATAAAGATGTTACGTCTAAAATCTCTAAAATTCTGTAAAATATACTCATCACAAAAATTCAGCCCTCTCATAGATGAACCATTAGCCCACATAGTCAGTTTATCACTATCTACAGCAGTTATTCCAGCTGCAAAAATCTCAATTATTTTATTTTTAATCAATATTTTCTAATCTTCCTCACCAGATAGTTTCAAACCTATTTCCAGTCTTTTCCACAGAATGAAACTCATTGAGAAGTTATTACATAAACATTTTTGATCATATAAATATATCTAAATATGGTCTTAGCTTTGTGTCACAAAGTGAATTTTGTGAAAAATTCAGTGCCATCACAGCATTGTATATGGCAGATGACGTCAATTTATAACAGCATGTTCTTTTTTGACATGACCCAGGCCTTTATCATTACCAACAAACTATCCTTTTTTTTAAACAAGGAACGTCTTTATTAAATTATCACTTATATTATAGGCAACTATACATTTATATAAATGAAAACGAACCATATTGGCATAATCTTAACTGCAAGCATTATGCATCACTTATAATCTAGCCAATCATTGTCAGTCAGACATTACATAGGACATTCAAATCCTGGTTTCTTTTAAACCACATTCCTCGCCTGTATGTATTGTTCCCACAATTCCCATTTTTCTTATGTAATTTGTTCCTACCCTTTTATCCTTTTGAGTAAATTATAAAACTTAATTTTTACCCTTAACACAATCCAGTGACTAAAAATCTACCTTACAAAAGAACTTTCCAAATCTGTGTTGATGCAATTATATCAGAAATTGGCACCATGGATTATAGGGCACCCCAAGGTACAATGCTGTGACTTCTTTAGTTTTCCCTATTTTTAATTACTTAAAACTAATCTGCCCAACCTAAACATTCAATGTAGACAAATTACATTCTCCTCATTAGCTGAGACAATTCCATGTCTAGATTATAAGACAAAATGCATTGCAACTTTACTGGACACAAAATAATAAACTTTTCTTAAATTTTAAGAAATCAACAATGATGTTGAGGGTCTGCCTCACTTCAAAGACTGTATGAAACAATTTCACACAACTTTAAAGACCACTACATAATCTAATTCTCATTATTCAAAAAAACCTATGTAAGAATTTGTTGGACTTGGCCTGCTTTTAGGAAACACACAGAAACACTAGACAAGACAACCGCATGTTAATTACAGCTATGCTATAAATTGACTCAGATTATCTCTCTCTGTCTTTAGAGGCATAGCTTGTTCTAGGTTCAATGTTTTATAGGTTAATACTTGTCTGATAATCCTGATGAACTTTTACAACCTACTCACAAGATTCTAAATTGTGAATACTAACAGATATGAATAATTAAATTCCAGTTAGAACACATTTCAGTGAGGGCTTGAGAGGCATACCCTGCATGTATTTAACATCTAACTTTGACCCCCTTTCATGAGGCTTGAGGAGTCAGACCTAAGATACATTGATGATTGCCCACCTATATGTCTAGTTTGCTCATAAAATGCTACTTTGTTTTATACCCAAGGAAAATCTATTCCATAAAAGACATATATTTCTTGTAGCGATATCTACCTTGCTAGTAAGTGCAATTTATATTTTGTCAATATTTTATGCTCTTTAATGAGTGTTTAATGTGCTGTTTTCTGGATGTGCAAGAAGTTACATTGGACTGGATTATTTCAGGATGTGTATCTCAAGGAAGAAATGTCCTTTATTGTCTTGGTGAGAAAATGATGTGGTCTGTCCAGCTGAGTTATATGCAGTTACATATCCAAGGGAGGATTATACCCTATTATAGGCCTGATGAGGGAGGAGTAGATAGGGATGACGACTTACTTGGACCTTGAATATATACCCTTGGTGATCAGTCTGGCCAGATATAAGGATTTCCATATGGCAGTGGATAAATCAAAGGAAAGTTCATTGTCATTCAAAGTGCATGAATCAATGTTCAAAGGGGTGGTAGGTGAGTGGGTGCCCTTATTTGCCAAAGGACACAATGCTGGACAAATGCAGATGAGGAGTCTATGACCATTTCAAGTCTGCAGTCATCCACAAATGTAGTCAGCCTCAGTCCCTTTGTGTCAACCTTGACATTAGAGAAATAAATACCAAAGAGAAGTGGCCTCCCCGGACCAATGCCTAGAGGTCATTGCTGTTAACTACTCTTTTTGATGAGAGCATGTCTCCAACGCTAGTAGTCTGGGTTCTGTTAGTGAAAAGGTTTGCTATCCAGTGGGTACCATGGGAGGTTTACATTTAATTTGACTAGCTTATTAATAGTTCCAAAATGTGGAATGGTATCAAAGGCCTTTGTCAGGTATGCAGGCAATGTGAACCAATCTGCCTGCCTCTAATGTATCAATTATCTGTTTAAAGAAGTCTGCCAAATTCAGTAAGCAAGATCTGATTTTAACAGACCCAAAGTGGCTTGTGTCCAGGGCTTGTAGATGGCATATATCATTATAATAAGCTCCATAATGATGTGTTCCATTACTTTATGGATACAGCTGGTATGGTTTATAGGTCTTTAGTTCCCAGTGCCAGTAGTAGGTCCCCTCTTGTGGAGTGAGATAACTTCAACAGTTCTCCATACCGCTAATATGAATTCAGTGGAGAAGCTGCATTTAAATAGTCTTACTATCAAGTCTACCACACAGTACCTGGCATTTACAAGAAGGCAGCTTGTCATATTATCAGGACCTATGGAGCTAGTACATTGGCCTTGGAGAGGGAGCACTCTGGATTTGTTCAGAAATGATCAGATGGAGTGGCACAGACATGCTTGGAGGAGTAAAGCTTGATATACAATTCTCCGCCAATACGTTGGCTATGTCTTCAGGAGAAGAGTGTGTGTTGTTTTAATGCATTAGCTCCATAAAGTGCTGGGCATTAGTACTAAGCTTTTTAACATAGTTGAAGAAGGCTTTGTGGTTGTTCACAGGAAGCACTTTTCAGGTTATACTTACTTTTGGAGGACTTGATTTTCTTCTGAGTCCTTTACTGATGTTTTGAGTTTTGAGTTCTCCTCTAGATGATTGGATATTACGTTTATAGATGTGGACTCAGAGTTTCTTCTTATTATTGCATATTTGTTTATACTAGGGCTCCACTATTGGGATGTATTCCCAAATTTGCCATTTGTTTTGTGTGTTATTTATTTTATTTTATTTGTCATTATATTTGTACTTGTATTTATATTTGTTTGTCAAGGTAGAGCACTAATCTTCAAGGACAATTTTCAGACTCATCCCAAGAGAACTGTCTGGATTAGTGACTTGTTCAGAGTCACAGTTAGACAATGGGGGCTGAGGGGATCAAACATGGACCACAGGAAACAGCTCATTAACAGCTCCTTAATAATCTGCTCAGACTGCCATACATGGTCTTTATGGGGACTGAAACTGCAGTGCATGCTTTGAGGTTAGTGTAGAAATGATCTGCAACTGTGTCATCAAGGTGAGGCGGGAGCATGGAGCATTTTGACATCATTGCCCTGTCTTAAGAGTTTGGAGATGACTTTACTTAGAAAACAGACACATTCCCTCAGGTAGTTTTGTCATTTTCTGTGTTGGGCCTGAAAGTGCATTAGACATTAAAACCCTACACTGTGGGGTGCAATCGCTATTCTGTGATTAGCTTTTAGTAACTCTACAGATATCAATGTTTTCAAAAGTTAGGAATGCCTATAAGTAACTTCCTGTTAATGCTTCTAGTATTCAGCAGCACTACATTTAGGTAGTTTTGATTTTGTCTGGCTATGTAGGTAACTTGAGGAGACAGACCTTGCCTAAAAAGGCACTATGGGGAAAGAAAAAGTCATGGCCAAATTAAGGAAGGCATGAGGAGAGAGGTGTTGGCAATCCCTAACAAAGCAATTAGGGTTGTCAATCATCTATGCATTAAAATTAATTTATTTTGATTATATCGTGGCATCATTCTTGGTGATGATAGACTACTGTTCAAGGCTAATTTCACACCATGTCCAAATGAATATTCAAAGAGTTTCACACAATTCAAGGATGTGTGTCTCAAGTCATTCAAACCCACATTCACAATGACCGGGTCATATGTACATGTAGAGTGAAGAGCACTGAGGCCCCTATTGACACTATGGATCCTGGCAGCTGAGAAACAGCCAACCATCACCCTGAAATATCACATCAACTAGCATATACACACAACTTCTTACCACCTATAAAATCCTCCAGCATCCATCTGCCTGTTCAGCATTAAGAAGCATTCTACACTCCTATGTCCCCAGTCAGTCATTGGGATCCAGTGACCAAAAACTCCTGTCTACAAACCTAGCAAACCTGCCAAGCATTGTCTGTACTTGTACAAGATTGCTAAGGTGTGGAACTCCTTACCTGTATCCATCAGGTCTGTATCATCCCTCCCATCTTTCATAACCACTCTGAAAGACTTCCTAGCTAAACTCTGGCTCTGTTCTTGGTCAAAACCAGGGTAAACTATATTCCTAAGTGTGAACACGTACCTTGTAATTTCTTATATCTCCTTATTCTCCCCTTTTCACTTAATTCCTTACTGCTATCTAATTCTCTTTCCTAACTTTCTCTCTAAATATACCATAAGCCTGTTTTTCCCTCACTTCATATTGCAATTCCTGTTTGTATAAAACTGACTTACCTTTAATTTCTCTACAAACTGTCTAAAATTTCTTTAAATATTAAATGATTATCATATCCTTGTTTCGATTCTTAACCAATGTTTTTATATTATGTCCAATTTATTATAATTATTTAAACTGCAGATGTTTTTGTTTTATTTTTGAAGATTGTATAATTATTGTTCTTAAAATGTTCTGTAATAATTTGGGGCTTTTCTGCCCAGGCCTTCCATGAAAATGGACTTCTACCTAGTCGGACTTTCCTGGTATTCAGATGTCAATGACTAAATAAATATGGCCTGCACATCATTCCTCTACACTTCTCGACTAACACCCATGACCTACAAAATATAGCTAACAACATTTGCCATTTTGCCAGCTAGCTAATTCTCTGGGTCATCATTACAAACATCTAAAAAGGATGTATTGGCTGCTGAATCCTGCACAGCCTTTATAGTCTTAAATATCCTCTTATTTAAAATTGTCAGTTTCCAGTACTGTCCCCTTTAGGTTTTGAATCAAATCAGTAATCTTGATTAACTACAATAATGATGCTCTCATTCTTAACAGACTACCCATTGTTTTAGCAATAGGTGAGGCAGCATTTTGAAAAATGGTCCCTTCTTCTTGGAATCTACTTCCAAGTGCTCTCTACAACCATTCAAAATTTAAGTTAAACGGTCATCTTTTTCAGCAAAATAAATACAAATGCTTCAGGGTCTCAGGTTAAAGTTGTTATTCCATGTGAGAGGCATACCTCTATCTCAAATCTTTTAACCCATTTAGACAAGTTACTCCAATGTTTTACATCATTTATTATGGTGTGGTACATCTAGTAGTCAGACATAAACCCTATTATTTTTTTTTATTATGATTCCAAGTGAAACAGTAGCTGCATTATAATTTTCTCAGCCTAACACAAACCTTCTGTAATGTGTGTTGTGCATAATGTATTTCAATTTCCATTTGCAACAAATCTTCCAAGATTTGTGCTGTACATAAGTACTTGCAAATAATTGCTTTCAGTGTCCTATAAATTACAAATGTTTTTTATTTGTTATAATACCATAGTTGCATCTGTATTAGATATAACAATGAAGCTGCATCTATGTTAAATTTTGTAGCTAGACCCTCAGCTGATAGTTGGTAATTGCTTTTTCCCCTTGATTATAATGTTTTCAGTCCTGCTGTATGTACATTCTACAGAAAATATTTTAGCAAATACATTTCATATGTACACTGTTATTGTACAAACTGTTATTTAGAGCCTGGTTCATGGATAAAAAGGGTATCTTGATCTATTTGCCTTCCCATTTTCCAAATAGCAAACAAATAAATAATGTCATCTCCCTCTTGTTAATGTCATCTGACTTGAGTGAGTATGGGCCTAACTGGTTAGTAACTGAATTGCTACGTGATCGTACTAAATGACTTGACTTGTGCTAAATTATTGAACTATGATTGCAACAGCAAAGAATTTAAAAAATAATTCTGACAAAGGGAAACATTAGCTTTCAACTAAAACATACAAGAGTTTTTTTTGCGAGGAGGCAAACTTTACTGTATCTCCAGTTTGTGGGCTGCACCCCTTGCACCCCATCAACTCAAATATACTAATTTTAAGATCACTCACCATTGAGGGCAGACTAAAATTTTCCTGACTCAGATGTTCCACAGTCTTGAATTAGTACTAACAATGCAGCATCTACAAGGACTTGATGATGTGCAGTTTATCATTCCTGTTTTTGAACAGGGTTGCATCAGTGTAAGCCATGGAGCTCTATATTAAAATTCATTTAACTGCTGCCTGATTTCCTCAACCAAGGAAATATTTACATTAATTGGAATCTTCACCAACATACCTTTCAATCTTGGAAATGTTAGGACCTGACCATGATGTACATAATTTCTTGAAGAACACAAGCCTCAATAAATCATTACAGAACCCACATGAATACTAATACAGGCAAACACACCCTGCCTGAGCTGGTGGTAACCAACAGACCAGATAGAATACTATGTCCTAATGTAAACACACCAAGTTTAAGTGACTGTGCACTAGTGGTAATGCAGTAGACATTAACATACAAAATTTGCCCTATAAAGATTTCCAGTGGAGGTAAGTATCCTTAAATAATTCAAACAAAATACTAAAGCAACAACTTGATACATTTAGTCAGATTAATTATTCCGATACTCTGTCTCTTTCTAGAATGAAGTTTAGACATTCTTAGATTGCTTAATGATAACAGATTTCTCCCATCAACAGAATGCAAAACTATGACTGGATAACGTAACAACAAGGAGCTTAAGAAATATAGAAATGAAGCTTGGGCCAAATGGAATCCAGATGCCTCCAGCAAACAAGGCAGCTTATCACCAACCAAGAAATCCAGTCTCTGTCTTAATTAATTGACCCTTATCAGAAAGCTATGTCCCCACAGTGTGGAAAATATCCCAGATCATTCCCCTCCATAGAGGTGGCTCCTCCACTGAACTTTCCAATTACCGCCCCATAGCCATCCTTTCTCCACTTTCCAAGATAGTTGAGAAATACATCCATTCTCAAGTCTTAGACTACCTCTTAGCTAATAACCTCCTCTCCAGCACCCAGCATGGCTTCACGTCATACCACAGCACTACTACCACCTTGCTCTCTTTCACTAATGCTATCCTTCATCATAAAAATAATGGCCTGTTCTCCCCTGCTATATTTCTGGATCTAGCCAAGGCTTTTGACATGGTCTCACACAAACTACTAATCTCTGTTCTCACTAACCTATCCTTTTCCCAATCATCTACTGATTAGTTTCACAGCTATCTAACTTGCCACCAACAATCAGTTGTCTGGCATAATGACCTATCTCCTCGACTTCCTGTAACACTCAGTGTTCCCCAAGGCTCCATCCTTGGTACCTTACTGTTCTCACTTTTCACCAGTGATTGATCTATTCACAGCCACCAAGCATGCTTCTCTTATACAGTATGCAGATGACTTCACCCTCATCTACTCAGTCCCAACTATACCTGAAACTCACAAGATCACACAGGATGCCTTTTTATCTGTAGAAAAATGGCTATTTAATGCCCAGTTATTACTCAACCTGAGCAAGACTAAACTCCTTATCTTCCAACCCACTAAATCTAGCCCAATTAGCCCCCAATTTAATATTCTAGCCAAAGACAATCCTGTCATCTCCCCAACAGAACACACCAAACTGCTTGGTGCTGAGATTGATAACAATCTCAGATTTGAGGCTCACATTTCTCTTACTATAAAAAGGTTCACAAAAAAACTAGATGCATTGTACAGAACCAAACATTTCCTTACCAAGACAGCTAGAATTTCTGCTGCCAATTCCCACCTAATTTCTACTTTACTCTACGCCTCTCCTATACTTACCTATCTTAGACAAACAGACCTAAACAAGCTCAAGGCTTGCTACAATAAAATTGCTAAGTTTGCCACTGGTGCATCTTATTGCAGCCACCACTGTATCTCACTTAGAGAACTTAATTGGCTTGAACTCCATCAACTTCTTCACCTGAATCAACTCTCCCTTGCCCACAAGTTAGTAAACCATCCTCTTAAAGTCTCATCCCTTCAAAACCTTCTCCAGCCCTACTGCTCCACTAGACCTCTACACTCAAGCAGCAAAAATCTACTTCTAGTGACCAAACCCAAGAACTCAGCAGGAGAAGCACTATTCTCCTGCATCATATCCAGATTATAGAACAATCTCCCTCTATCTATAACCACACTACCTTGTTGCAATCACTTCAAGACTGCACTAAAAACTCACTTAAAAAGTCTCTGGTTATGCCCATGCACCAATCCCGACTAGTAAAGTACAGTTGTGTACACTTACCATAAATGTAGATGTTCAAGTGTATTCACTGTTGCAGTCATTACATTTGGGTTATCCTGCTGGTAGGCTACCCTCAGTCATCCTGAATTCCAAAGTTTAGGTCCGACGTCGGTTGCTGTCGCCTCTTCCCTGATGTCAGTGCACCAGGGGTATAAAAGATGCAGCCGATGCCATTTTCTTCAATTTTTCTTGCCCCAGATGTCAGGTGCCCCCAAAAGTGTAGGCTAAAAATATGTCAATAAAACATACATGCACCACAAGTATATATTTTGCCTTCATCTACAAGCAAATACACCACATAGGTTGTATAGAATAGAGAAGTACAGATACGTTTCAGCAAAGAAATGGGGGATGCCGAGTGGGTAACCTGGACTGCAACAGTGAATACACTCGAACATCTACATTTATGCTAAGTGTACACAACTGTACTATGCTCTTCGTGTTTCACTGTTGCAGTCATTATAATTGGGTTGAATCCCAAAGCTAAGGTTGGGAGGCTGGAGCTAAATAGCATTAGGGGTGGCTATTAGGCCCTGCAGAACTGCAGTGGCAAAGCCTGCCCTGCATTTAGAGTAGAGTGGTAAGTGATAGTGCTTTGTGAAGGTGTGCACTGAACTCCAAGTAGCCGCCTCTAAAATGTCTTTGGTTGGTACTCCCCTGAGGAAGGCTGCTGAAGTGGCTGCTGCTCTGGTTGAATGTGGCCTAATGCCCTTAGGTACTGGCTTGCCATGTTGTGAATAGCAGAAACGAATGCAGTGGCCTATCCACTTTGAAATAGTCTGCTTTGAGGTAGCCTTTCCTTGTGATCCTGCAGCATATGCCACTAGTAATTGCTCTGTCTTTCTGAAAGCTTTGGTTCTGTTCAAATAGAAGCATAGCTGTCTGTGTATGTCCAAAGAATGCAGAAGTCTCTCCCCCTTATTCTGTGGGTTTAGATAAAAGGTAGGCAGATAAATAATTTGGTTAAGGGCCACACTGGACACTACCTTAGGCATAAATGTTGGGTTTGTCCTCAGAGAAACCCTGTCTGGATAAAACATGATAAAAAGTTCCACAGCCATGAGTGCCTGTAGCTCTGAGACTCATCTTTCAGAAGTTATTGCTAGGAGCAAAGCTGTTTTCCAAGATGAAAACTTTATATCAGCTGTAGCGGCTGATGCAAAAGGAGGCAGGGTGAGTTTTTCCAAGACATAATTGAGGTCCCATATGGGTATTGGTGATCTCCTTGGAAATTTTGGCCTGTCTGAGGTACTGCCTTAATAAAGGATGAGAAAAGATATTTGAGCATATGAAACTAACAATTTAAAGCCCTTATAGCTAAGGTAGCAGAACTGTAAATCTTTTTTCCCCATCTGTCCAGAGCCCTAGAATCCCTGTCAGAGGGAGTAGGGTTTTTTGCAGTGGAAGCCTTGACCCCTTTGGGACCCTGAGAGATAGTTTCTGGGTCAGCAGCAAGGTTTTTGAAAAGGAATTTATGAGAGTCAGGAACCCTGTAGTACCTGTCCGGCTTAGGAGCTGGAGAGAAGGAGTCAGAGGTCAGACTGGACTCTGAAAATACATCATCTACAATGTCTAACACAGGTGGAATAGCTAGGGGTCTGTGTTGTGGTAGTAAAAGGAAGTCTCTGAGCCTTTTATTACCAGAAAGGCTCATCCAGACTCTGCTACACTTTGCTGTGAAGGAAAGGTTTGTTTGCTTTTATTTTTTGTATTTTGTATTACTTTATTGCTTTTCTATATTTTGAATACAGTGGTTTGTTTTCTTTACCTTGTGTGTTACTTGCATTCTGCTTTAACAGCATATTAAAACTTCAAAAGAGACCACAGCTCTCTCTCTTCTGAGTCAGGCAGAAATTAGAACTGAGTCAGGCAGAAATTAGAACTGATCAATTAAGGACTCATTCATAAGATAGAAGAGGTCACTTAGGGTTAATCATTTGTTAATTGAGGGGGTGGAGCTAGGAACTAAACCTTCTATTTAAGGGGTAAACTAAAACATTTCAGAGCTTTACCAGAAAGGCTCATCCAGACTCTGCTACACTTTGCTGTGAAGGAAAGGTTAGTTTGCTTTTATTTTTTGTATTTTGTATTACTTTATTGCCTTTCTATATTTTGAATACTGTGGTTTGTTTTCTTTACCTTGTGTTTTACTTGCATTCTGCTTTAACAGCATATTAAAACTTCAAAAGAGACCACAGCTCTCTCAACTCTGAGACAGGCAGAATTTTTTTCCCCGCCCTTCCACCCAGTTACAGTTGTCTTGTTAAATATCACTGTCTTTCTAGTTGCCTGCCTCTTATGTTAATCTGACCATATATCTCATTTCCTCTCTACTTTCACTGGCTTGTGTGAGTAATCACAAAATCAGCATTTTTGAAATCCCTCCCCTTCAACTATTTAAATTTACTGGCCATCCTACTGTATTCCATAGTACCAGAATACAAAAGTGACCACCCCTTTCAATCCATCTTGCTGTTTTAAAAATAGTAACTCTCCACTAAACCTTAGCTTTTTAAACAGGTGAAACTTAAGTTACCTACTTTCACATCTAACTTTGCTAGTGCACACTCCAGTGTGCATTTTTTTTTCATCTTACCTTTAAGCATCCCTGCGACTAGCACTTTCTCTAATACCTGCTGGAAAGCACTAGGAAGCCTTAAACTGATACAAGCACTCAACTCTACTTGTTAATAAGGAGAAATTAATAGTAGGCACTAAACCGCCTATAATTGCAAAGTACCTTGCTAATGAAAGGGAAAACAACTCTGGTACTTTACAAAAAAAAAAAAAAAGCACCAAACCAGGCATGTCCAAGGGTGAGTTTCCGGTGATTTCTCCTGTCCACCTGATGAATCTGGGCATACTGGGGCAATGCAGCAATTACCTCATGTACACAGACAACCCTCTCCTCCTACCACCCAACACTATAATCTGTGAGAGATGCACTTACATAGCCAAAATGGAAGCAAAGCTCTCTCCACCCAAGATTGTGCTAGACAGTCAAGAGGAGAAGGTTAACACCCACACTACACCTGAAGCAACACATAGCCCTTCTAAACCCACACCACCAACATCCACATATAGCAACACTAAATCCACATATGCAGAGGCCCTTAACTGTAACCTGCCCAAGCAACAAGGACCTTTGAAGCTGAAACGTAAACAAACACCAATCACAACCAAAGTGACACAAAGTTTACAACACCAGTGTGCCACCCAGCAACAGCCCCTAAGGCAAGACAATGTACCTAACACTTTAGTCATAGGTGACTGTAGTCCGGCACACTGATGTCTCTCTCACCAGATTGAACAAGGAGAAAATTACAGTCAGCTGCCTGTCGGGTGCCAGGATCCACCACATAATGCATGCACTTAAGTCACTCTACAACAAGTACAAATATGACTCTGTCATTGTCTATGTTGGAGTGAATGACTTGAGATGTACCTCCCTGGACTACATGAAAAGAGACATGGAAGAGCTCTCGGATCATGTGGCCCAAGCAGGTATGACCCTAGCCCTGAGTAGCATCCTGCCTTCACCCAGAATGATACCACAATATAAGGACAAAATGATTGACTTCAACAATTGGCTAAACTTCTGGTGTCATTCAAAGGGGATCCGGTATCTGTCTGCCTGGGACGACATGATTGACAGACCACGATGCTTTGCCAGAAATGGTCTACACCTGTTGCCCCTGGGATTCAGGTTACTGGCTAAGGCTCTTGCCACCCCTATAGTGCCTTTTTTAGGCAAGGTTCAAAGGACAAAACCACCACCGTAACAGGTACAAGCATGCAAAATCTGAAGGTAATGCTACTCAATGCTAGAAGTCTAAACCTCAAAATGCACTCTCTTGAGGCACTCCTAAAAATGGAGAACATCAATATCTGTGCAGTAACTGAAACCTGGTTCAAGGCTCCAGAGAGCACCCCTGCAATACCAGGCTACAACTCTTACCACACTTTTTGGCCACCAAACCAGGACCAAAATACTAAAGGTGGAGGAGTGTCAATATTCACCAAGGATATTCACACCAGCAGGCTAGTTGCCCAACACAATGCGTCTGAAATTCTTCAGGTGCAACTAACACTAGGTAAGACTGCAATCCAAATTGTAGCTTGCTACAGATCCCCCACCATACCCCAAGATTCTCATTACACCTTTCTAAACATACTGGAAAATATTAAGATAGAACCAAACACCCTAATACTGGGTGATTTTAACTACCCTGCCATTAACTGGGAAAACTACTCATGTACCAACACCTTTGCCCAACGGTTCATGGAATTCATAAATTCCAATGCCCTGGATCAACTAATCCATAGTCCCACCAGGGGCTCCAATATCCTAGACCTGGTCATTACCAACATGGGAAATCGATGCTCCACACCTATGGTCACCCCCTCGTTAGTCAGGTCTGACCATAAGCTAATCACCCTTAACATCCACATCCCACCCCCACTCCCCAGTAAGGAAACCTCCATAAAAAACTTCTCCAAAGCCAACTTCATGATACTCAAGTCAGAAGTGACAAACTTCACGACACCCATGCAGAAGGGAACTGAAAGTCCAACTGCTGAATCCTACACTAAGGCACTGTATGAGCACATCCACTCATGCATGAATTGTGCCATCCCAAATAGAACCAAGGTGCTCTCATCCAAAAAAAGGAAGCCAATCTGGTGGTCCCCTGCCATAAACAAACTTTACAACAAAAGGAAGAAACTGTTTCAGAAAAGAGGAAAATCCCAGGATGCAAAACACTCCCTTACCAGCCTCAGTAAGAAACTGAGATCCCTCATAAAATCCTCCAAAGCTAGTTACGAAAATAAAATTGCCAAAGATTCCAAAGACAACCACAAGGCATTCTATAACTATGTCAAGAATCTAAATGGCAATGCTCAGATCTGCTCTGAGCTAAAACAGAATGGCATTAAATATACTGATCCCAAGGATATTGCCAATATCCTGGCAGATCGATTCAGTGCCAACTTCACCCCCCTCTCACCCCCTAAAAGGCCCATATCAATACCGGAAGATTGCCAAATTCCAGTTATAACGGCCATACAGGTAAAAAATGCACTCTCCAAAGCTAAGAATACAGCATCCATGGGACCAGATGACATCCCGGGCTGTGTACTACATGAACTACAATATGAACTGGCACCTCACCTAAGTGTCATGTTTAATCATAGCCTCACCTCAGGTTTCATGCCCACTGAGTGGTGCAGAGCTACAGTTATCCCACTCTACAAGGGGGGATCCACCTTGGATTCCAGAAACTACCATCCCGTCAGTCTGACAAGTCTTATCTGCAAGGCCATGGAGCGTATTATCATGGAACTTATAAACAAAGACATTGGCAACCTTCAAACACTAGACCCCACCCAGTTTGGGTTTGTGAAGGGCCGATCTTGTTTCCTGAACCTTATTAACTTCTTTGAATCAGTCTCTAGAGCCACGGACAAGGGTAAAGTGGTCCACACAGCCTATCTAGCCCTTGCCAAGGCCTTTGACACCATCCCCCACTCTGGAATCATAGATAAACTTACTAAGCTGGGCATTAATCCCTATGTCACCCAATGAGTTGCTAACTGGCTTACTGATAGAACCCACACTGTAAAAGTAGCCGACTCCAAATCCAGCTCCAGACAAGTGACAAGTGGGGTACTTTAGGGTTCAGTCCTGGGATCTCTCTTGTTTGGCATCTACTTCTCTGAAGTACAGGCCAACACTACGGGACCCTGGCTAACAAAGTTTGCAGATGACTGCAAACTGGGAGCCATTATTGAATCCCCAAATTATGTGGATACTCTACAAAAGGGCCTTACAGAAACACATGCTTGGTGCCAGAGCCATGGGCTCAAGCTCAATGCCAAGAAATCTATAGTTATCCCCTTTGGGAAAAAAACATGTATCCGTGAATTACCATATAGGTGGCAGTACACTAAACACCGAAAGTGTGATAAGAGACTTAGGGACACAGGTGGACAGTGGTCTCACCTTCGATAACCACATCGCCACAACAGTCAGGAAATGCTTCTATGTGGCACACCTCATCACTAAGGGCTTTTCATCCAGAAAAAAGGAGG
Source organism: Protopterus annectens (assembly GCF_019279795.1). NCBI lineage: Eukaryota > Metazoa > Chordata > Ceratodontiformes > Protopteridae > Protopterus > Protopterus annectens. The sequence goes on from NC_056735.1 coordinate 293,876,096, forward strand.
TAATTTTCTCACTGTACTCATCCCTCATTAGACCCATTATAGAAAACAACGCCCCATTTGGTATGTACCTTTCAAGACATCGGCAACAACTGGAAAGGCCACAGAAATACCTCACTAAAAGAATCACAGGCCTAAAGCAGATGCCCTACGCTGATTGCCTTAAAAAACTCCAGCTATACTCTGTCGCATATCGTCTACTCAGAGGCGATCTCTGCTTAACATACAAGGCCATGTCAAACCCAGATTTGTTGGACATGCTACACTTAAAGAAATCCCAATCCCTCAGAGCCACATGCTCCAGGGATCTAAACCTTGTCATCACAATAAACAAAACATGCTGGAGGGATAGGTTCCTGACCCAGAGACTCCCCAGACTCTGGAATAGATTGCCCATGCATGTCAAGCAGAGTGCCTCTTTGGCCCTCTTCAAAAGGAACCTTGACGATTGTATGGGAGAATGGAAATTCACCCTAGGGATCAAGTCAGTCGGCCTGCTAGACAGGGGTCCAGGGAAGTAAATAGTGTGGGAAGAAATAGCCAGGGAATTGTTATGGCTAGGCTTGTATAGACCCTAGGGCTGATAGCCTAGTACCAACCTATGAACCTATGAACCTATTAGATTCGGAATAATCTTGGCTTTCCCAGTGGAAATGCTCCCTCATGGTATGTAAAGTTTCCCCAAAAGAATAATCCTCAGGAGGAGAGGCTGAAGGGATTGATTTTTCAGCATCAGAATCCTCATAGGGAGGAAGAGAGTATTCCTGATCAGAAGAGGAATCAGATGAAATGGAAACCTGATCTGAAGATTCATATTCTGTCTCTTGCCTAGGCCTCTTATCAGGAGGGGGATGGGAACCCCTGATCAAAGTAATTAGGTCTCCGTCCATTTTGAGCATCTGTTTTGGAGGCCTGTCCATGAGGCTATTGTACTTGTTTCTTTGCCTTTAAAGGTGCTTTAGTCTTTGCCTTTGAAGCTGAAGTCATTTTAATGGTTTACTATCAAAATTGCGAACGGCACTACGTTGACTGTCATATAGTCGAACACGGAAGTTTGAAATCGGTAATGTCAAAGACAAAATAATCCATCTAGGAATGGTTTTAACATGGGTCGAGGTAGGGGAGATGTTTGTAGTTCGGAATAATACTGAACACCTACCTCGACCCATGTTAAAACCATTCCTAGATTGATTATTTTGTCTTCGACATTACCGATTTCGAACTTCCGTGTTTGACTATATGACAGTCGACGTAGTGCCATTCGCAATTTTGATAGTAAACCCATTTTAATATATAATTGAGTAGGTCTGAAAACACCCTCAGAAGCCGATGCCTGCTCAGCGGCTCCGGACCTATCTGAGGCAATAGCCATCTGAGCTTCCAGCGGCCTGGTCGACTCCACGTGGGTGTTGGTGGCAGCCTGCGAGTCTAAAGTAGCGGTCGTCAGGGGCTGCAAAGGCACCTCACTGAGAACCGGTGAACCGGCGACTGGCTTAGAAGAAGCCTTGTCATCGGTTTTGGACCTCGGATGCCTGTCCTTTTCCTTGCGTTTCTTGTGAATTCCAGTAGTCGGATGGCTATCCGACGACATTGTATAGTTAAATCTTCTGCCAAAATAGTGAAATGCAAAATCGTACCGACGCTTAATAGTGCGTTGGTTAAATCTAGCACAAAACCGACAACTAGCAACATCGTGGTCAGGGCCTAGGCAAGGAATACAGTAAGAATAAAAGTCCTTATGAGGTATTTGCTTCCCACAAGAAATACAATTATTAACTTTTTCTGACATCGGTCTGGAGCAAGAAAAAAGTTTCCCCAATGGAGTACTTAGCTTTTAGTGAAGACTTCGGATCTGAAATTCGAACACGAAAATCTCAGGAGTCGGCTCACCAGCACTTATGAACTGCTTTTGCTTCGGGCACTGCACAGCAAGAAAGACTGAAGAAAATGGTGTCGGCTGCATCTTTTATACCCCTGGCACACTGACATCAGGGAAGAGGTGACAGCAACCGACGCTGGACCTAGACTTTGGAATTCAGGCCGACTGAGGGTAGCCTGCCAGCAGGATAACCCAATTGTAATGACTGCAACAGTGAAACATGAAGAACATCCCTCCTTTCACCTCCCCTTCCTCTCACCTCCCTAGCCACCCTCCCTCACACCATCCGATCATTGCATTCCTTCCTCTGCAGGCTCTGGCTCACCCTTTACCCTCCCCTTCCCTCCTCACTCAGTCAGACAGGTTATGACATGCTTAACTACCTCACATAATCTCAACTCCAAATACATATCCAACTGACTTGCACCTAGCTTCCTCTCACTAACATGTATACTACTCACTCAGTCTCTTATCCTACTCCTCTATCTTCCCCTTCTATCCCATTGGCCCTTCTAGCTTGTTCCACCTTCCTGTGGAGCTTCTGCTTTATATCTGCTTGAGTTTAGTTCAATATTTGTATATAAGATTTGGGTATATGAGTTTAGAACAGTATCTGTTTGAACTTAGTATTATCTGTATATACATCCTACTTTTATTCCTACCCTTTAGCTAGATATTGGTATATCTATTCATTACTATGTTTCATACTGTATGTATATCTAATGTTTGCTGCAGCATGTATTATTTGCTATTGTATGTATATTCAATTTTTCTTCATGTACTCTACTGCTCCTTTATTGCTCTGTGGAGCTTTTCTCCCCGGGCTTCCACTGAAAAAGGACCTGTGTCCAATTGGAATTTCCCGGTAAACAAATGTATGTAAATGTAAATGTAATGTAAATCATTGTAAAAAGTCTCTCTCTGTTAATAAAAAGCAGCCTACTTATGAAACAACTGAACTGATTTCATGGGCAATTCAGAACAGTTCCAGCAAGCTGTGGTTAACATCAGCCCACATTAGATTCAACATCTTACAGTGATTTATTAATCTTCTCAGTCTGTGGACTAGATTTTTTTTTTTTTTTTACTAGTTCTAAAAATGTAGCTGTTCACCCTCTTGAACTCTTCAACTGCTTAATGTCTATCCCTCTGTTAAATGCTAAGAGCAAAACAAGTTCTGCCATCTTAGGCAAGTGGTCTTAGGCAGACCTGGAGCTTCACCAAGGCCTGTACCATTATTTCTAAACCATGAATTCACATTTTCTATTGGTCATTAACTGAAAGTCTCATCTCAAACTGCTGGAAAGAAGCAATTGATAACATAAAGCTAAAGGCTATAAATCTTATTAATTGTACCAGATAGTATAATGCTGGTCTCTAGCTCACTCACTCTGTCTTCTACAGGTCAACAAAAAAATGGAAAGAGTAATATTAATGTATAAAAAATAAACAATGGCAAAATGGTGGGTTTAAGAAATCCTGGATTTATTAATTCACACTAAGTGCTTGTGTATTTTAAAAAATACTTTATAAGATCATGGTTGCAACAACAAACAATACTTAAATACACATTATTTTAGAAGATCCTTTTTGCTTGAAGTTCTTTTTTATTAGTATTTAGAAAATACTTTGCTCAAAATAACACTTTTTCTTATATAGAAACTGTTTAGCTTGAAAAAGTGTTTTTTATTATTATATTAAGAATAAAACCACTTTACTGCAATGAGAAATGACTCATAATTTTAGCGTATAACTTGTTTAATCTCTTTTTTCACAAATCACTTCATCAGGGATTTCAACCATTCGTTGTTTTCGTCTCACGAAAATAACGTTCAGTCTTGTGGGATTTCAGAATTTAGAAGTAGAACCCGATGGGAACACATAAAAAATACATGAAAAGTGAACAAGCTGTACTACAACCATATCGAAGATGTGTATAAATAACTGTTAAGATGACAAAAAAAAAAGAAAGGGTATTGTACTTGTTTTTTGGTACAATATATGTGAAAGTAAATATATAAAATGGTATTTAACTGCTTTGCCACTGTGGAAATGTCCTACAGCTGAAAAGTAAAACTAAACCTTGCCCACAAATATCTACACTGCTGCAAAGTCTGTTCCTGAGAAATGTGTACAAGGGCAAGGATGATTTCTTTATCTGAACTTTGGCTAAAAAATTGAAATTTACCACCCATCCACCCATTACGGAAAACACAGTGTTAGTGTGTGTGTGTGTGTGTGTGTGTGTGTGTGTGTGTGTGTGTGTGTGTGTGTGTGTGTGTGTGTGTGTTTGTGTGTATGTGTTTGTGGGTGCATATGCATAGTATGTATGCAAAATAATTCTGTTGGTTTCAATTACTATTGGTAAGCTTGCACAGGAAGGCAATGAGCTCAGTTTGAGCTGAATGAAGTGCTGGGAAGCCAATAAATATTATTCTGATCTCTAGATGAAAAGCTCATTTTAGGTATAGCAAGGTGTGGATACTACTCAAGACACCAGTACATATTTATTGTACACTGATAATACCATTTGCTCTTTCTCTATTAGCGTGTACCAGTAGTGGGAATCAACCCTGATGAGACTGGTTGCTTTGCATTTAAATATTGACAGCAGAGAGGGAGTTAAAACCCATAATTCATTATCATTTCAATGTTTATGACCTCAGCCATGTTGCACCAATCAGTAGAGCAGGAGGCCACATTTCCAACGGTGGTAAATAGGTCACGGTCGGCAGTGCCCTAGTTCAGTAAGACTTCGATCAGACACAGCCTCTCAATCTGGAGACCAAAGGTGAGAAGAATTGTAGGAGTGACTCAGAGAGTTTGCCATTTCACTGACTTCTCAGGGAAATGAGCTGATGAGACATAAACATGTCTATCTATGGCCACTGACAGATTACCATCACCTCCTTGGACAAGTGCTACAACTTTTTATATCTTTGCTTATTTAAATATCATATGACAGGCTGAATGCCTCAGAAGATGAAGAGAGGCCTTTGAAGCAACTTTCCTTCCAATGGCTGCAGCACTAGGGAAACCCATTCTTAGGTTCAGCTAATTGATATCAGACCCTTTCTATAAGTGGACCAGACTCCATGAGCTGTGCAGGGGCCTACATGGGCTGCCCATTCTGCAACTAAATTTTCCATCATTACAAAGTGAGATGATTCAGATGCAGAAGGTGAAGAAGTACTTAGAGACTGATGGGGACTGTATACCACACTAGAACTCACTGATGTGAGTCTGACACCAGGAGATCCTGTGTGTTTGGTAACACTGCAGCCAGATACACTTCACATTCCATTGGTGGCACTGCAGTCAGAGACTCTTCACATTCCACTGGTGGCACTGCAGCCAGAGACTCTTCACATTCCACTGGTGACACTGCAGCCAGAGACACTTCAGATTCCATTCATGACGCTGCAGCCAGAGACACTTCACATTCCATTGGTGGCACTGCAGCCAGAGACATTTCACATTCCATTGCAACTCCTGGATTCTCAGTCACTCACAAAGCAGATGGACCTTCAGGTTCTCATAAAGGAAAAGGTGATGGAAAAGTTTACCCTTCCCCAATACAGATGGTTCTAAGTCTTTTCAGATTGCCCTCTAGTCTTGCAAGATAAAGTGAGCATAAAACTAACAGATGTTCTCAGAGGGGGAACAAGTCACTGGAAAAGGTTGCTCCTGTACAGATGCTTATAAGAGTCTGATAGAATTTAAGTCCATAAGGGAAAGTAAACCTTCACTAACAAAAGTCCTGACTGGGGAGCAAACTAGTGAGAAGTGTCACTCCAGCAAAGATTATTCTAAGGTTCTAGATTGCAAGTGAAAGTGATCCTCCATCCAACAAAATCCTCATAGAATATTTGACCTCTAGACTTGCATTCCATTGATCAGCTGTGTATACTGTGCTTCTACCAGGAGCTGATTGCCATATCACCATCATAACAGCAAGCACTGCTTTTAGTTGGTATTGGATAAACAGTTGTTTGATTTCCAGCTGTTTCTAGGTTGTATTGGTTGTGCTTTAGTAAATGATTGTGGATATAACCTGAGTTATCAGATTAGTGACATGAAGAGTGTTTTGGGACATCATGTTTGGACCTGGTTTCTTCTTAATGTAGATGCCCAGATCATACCACTGGACTAGTTATGCAGTGTAGTAGCATTCTGATATCATGTATTACTTGAGAAGCCCAAGATGTGCTACTGAAGGAAAAGGTGTCTCTCTCTCTCTCTCTCTCTATATATATATATATATATATATATATATATATATATATATATGTTATATGTGTGTGTGTGTGTGTGTGTGTGTGTGTGTGTGTGTGTGTGTGTGTGTGTGTATTTGTGTGTGTTAACTGTCCTGGAACATTGATAGATCTATTTAAGAGTCAGATCAGGTACAAAACAGACACATTCAGAAAAACAGATTCAGTATGTAATGACAGAGCATGTAACAGAAAAACAATATACAATTTTACATTTAAAGAAAAAGTAAAGGAATATATTTATAAAGAATAGGGGGTAAGAAGTGAATGGTGGCAGTTATATATATATGTGTCAACTACCTACCTGAAGATGCTCAGTCTCTGACTATGAAATCTTAGCTATTTTTTCCAACCTGAATATTTTGTATGGTGCACTGTGGTTGTAATAGATTGTAACCTTCTTCTTCTTCTTTCGGTTTTTCCCAGTTAGGGGTCACCACAGTAGATCATCTGTCCACTCATGATTGGCAGTGGAGTTTTAAGGTGTTGATTTGCCAGCCTGGTGCCCAACCTTCCACAGAAGGCATACACACACACACTCACACCTAGAGCCAATTTAGAGTATCCAATCCACCTACTGCATGTCTTTGGGATGTGGGAGTAAACCGGAGCACCCGGAGGAAACCCAAGTGACCACAGCAAGGACATGCAGACTCCGCACAGAAGGCACCCTAGCCGAGAATCGAACCGGAGAACCTCTTGCTGTGAGGCGACAACGCTAACCGCTGCACCACCGTGGCCGCCCTGGTTGTAACAGATTGTAACCATGCGCTGTATTTCTGAAGCTATTATCATTATTGCTATTAACAGTCAAGTAATGTATTGTTATGGTATGATTACTGTCCTAACAGTACATCTGGGACTAAACTGAAATATCATTTGAAGTTTTTTTTTAATAATTTTTATTAGATTTTCAGAACAAAGGAACAGCAAGAAAGTAAATAAATTCAACAACTTTAGAACATGCATACACAATCTTAAGATTCATTAACCAAATTATATAATATTTGAACTTGTTATAAGTATGTACATATGACCAGGATGTTTTCTAACTTCCACATACATAATTATCAAACCTGACCATTGTTCTCCCAGTATAACTAATTGCCCCTTAGTTTTGTTCAAATTCCAATAAAACATGTCATAGATATCCAGCTTTAAGGTTTAGTTTCCATGACATTCAGTTTATAATAAAGTTCAATTCTTCTAATCAGTTTTAAATACTCCACATGTAAGCTCCCCACATTTTCAGAGAACATCATTCTCCATTTTATTGCTTTAACCATTTTTGGTACAAATGGCAGTAGCATTCAAGTGAATTTCCTCCATATTCCATCCTGCTCCATGTGTCTCTACCCAGCATTCCCATACTTCCCAGGACCAAGTTGAAGTTTCACCAAATATCTCTGTCTAGTCTTGACTTGCCTACCTTCATTTTTCTTGTGCTGTCCTACACTCCAAAAACATATGAATCATTCCTATATTTTCAGCTCCACATTTCCAACATTTCAAATTAGAAATTTCTCTATATTATGTTAATTTACTGAGTGTGCTATATTTCCAATGAAGGATCCTCATTTGTCAATTTCACATACAGACAGACTGACAAAATGCAGTAGATTCACATATTATATACAAAGATGATATCATAGTTAGCTTGACGGTATAAAGGTAATAGATGGATGACATTATATAAAGAATGACTGAAAAAGCACAATATGTACATGCATTAAATATAGAGTGGCATCAGAGTTGATATGCTGAAAGAATTACATTAACTATTATATTATAGTATTAAATATATTAAAAATGAAGTTATATTAATCCCTTTGCTGAAAACAAGTTTGTATTTCCTAGGAATGAAGGACTCTTTCTTCCAGTCCATTTGCTTACCAAGCTGACTTAACTGTTGTCAGCCATATAGGCACACTTTTTCCCAAGTTACATGCCCATGTGTATGAATTCTATCTTTAACATCTGTCTGATCCAGATTCTCTTGTAGATTGGCACTTTCTAGCACTTATCTCCTAGTTACTTACTCCTATTCTCTAAGTTTTCCCTAAGCGCCAGCTGTAATTTCTCTTTGCAGAGAAACATAGAGTCCCCTTCTCATAATTCTGCATTTTTCTCTCTTCTGGCAGCCTAACCCATTGTCTTATACTATATGCCACAACCTGTGAAGGAAGATGTATCAAACCACACACCTCCACTGAGGGAAGGGTTATGAGTTCCTGTCTTGGAATCCTATGTTGACTTGTTTCACCAACATAGCCTTCAAGTAGGACCCGAATCTTATCCACCAAAGGATGGTCACATCATACTGGGATAGGTCTTATGGGGTCTACTTCATATGACTGAAAGGTCATATGATCGACAACCATTTGACTGACACCAAAACACTGAAAGCTCAAAACACCTAAAGCTCATATGATCGACACTTATAACATCAACACATGAAATCCAAAGCATTATGCCCTTTCCCCACTGTAGCGCGATCCTAGATTAGGAATAACTAGTTACTGGGGTGTGGGGGGCACAACCCCCCCACATTATTTACATGAATATAGTCAATGCCATTAAAAGTATCCATATGTATGTTTAAAATTTATTACATATGTGGGGGGCTTCACCCCCCCACACCCCCCTAACTATTTATTCCTACTCCAGGGTCGCGCTACAGTGGGGAAAGGGCATAATGCTTTGGATTTCATGTGTCAAGCTTTCAGTGTTTTGGTGTCAGTGTTATGGTTGTCGATCATATGAGCTGTCGATCATATAAAGTAGACCCGTCTTATGACGTGTATAATCTGGGGAAGACTCGTAATCTTAACTGTGTTTATTTTGCCTGCTGTTGTGTTTGTCCTGCTACCTCCCCTTTGTAAGCATTTGCTTAGTGCCTTATAAAGATTCTCCAAGTTTCTTGTAACTGTCCCTTCATAAGTATTACCTTCCTCTAAACCTTGGTACATGGGGAACCCCACTTCCAAGTGCATCCCATCCTTATCCTTCTCCTACTTTGACAAGCACTGCTTTATTGCAGTTTGGCTCCAGTTTCAACACTTTGGTGAATCTGTCAAATAGATCCAACACTATTAGAAAACTCTTATATGTTTTCATATTTAATGTTTTCAGCCATTAAAATACAATCACCTGTATGCAGCTAAAACATGGTATTGTCCAATGCACATTGCTTGTGTTGAAATGTCTCTTCAACTCATAAAGCAACCCTTCAATTACTAGAAGAAACAATCCTGATGATAACGGACATTCCTACCTAGTACTTCTGGATATTTTTCCTTTTACAGATATGCCTGCATTTATTAATACTTCAAACAGAAAGTTCCAGTGCACCATATCAGAAGCATTTTTAACAGCGAATAAAACTACCCCAGCATAATGACATCGTACTTAATGGTCTTCAAGAAAACTAACCATCTTTCATTAGTTATCAATACTCTGTCTGTTAAAATCTTGAATAAGACCCCATCCACCCTTTTTGCTAAGAATTTTACAAACATTTCTTTCTCCAAATTCAAGAGTATGATTATACTAAAATTAGCCAAATCTATTTTATCTCCCTTATTTCTCTGTTTTATAATAATTCTCATATGTTTCATGCCATCTGGGATAATTTATGTCCTCCAGGTTTGATTATAATACTGAAATATTATAGGTACAACGTCTTCCTTCACCCACTTACAAAATTTGGGGGGGGGGGTCCTTCTTGTTCTGTATAGCTATCTGAATCTTCTGTAATGGAAATGGAGCATTTAACTTCCAGTCGCCCTCTTCTCCTATTGCCTTTCTAAACAATGGACTTTGAAAATATTCTTCTGTTTGCTCCTCTCACATTTCTGGTATAGTCCTTCAAAATACAGCATAAATGCCTCTCTTATTTGACTGGGTAAATTTAACATCTGTCCATCTTTATCTTTTATGCTGTCTACTGCCTGTTCTCTATGTTTCTACATATATGCCCACACTACATGCTTTGCAATAATTTGAAGTTGCATTTCATTCATTACCCTTTTTTGAACTTTAGCATAAGGGGTTTCATTAGGATTTTAACACCTAGTTAATGCTGATCCTCATGCACTTTTTTTTTCTTTGTGTAATTTTACTTTGCCCAAGCTTTAGCATCTTTCAGTACCTGGATATAACTATGTGACATACATAATCCAGGGGCCTCCCTTTAATTCATTACTACTAAGGCTCTTTGTTAGTCTCCCAGTATGTAGAAGACTGGGTAGGGTGAGAACAATGAGATGTTCTTGTTTTGCACACCCTGACAAGGTTGGCTGTGTGGAGATTAAATTTACTCAGTGCCACCCAAAGTGAGAGTGTTCGCCCCACCTCAAGTGAATACAAAGTAGCACAGGCAGAACTCCTTAGCCTCATCTGAAAGCTCTCAGTTATATGAATAAAATGCTGCTGAATGTATGTGTGTAACTTGAGTGGTTTCTGGGATATTGTGAGTTGTTTGCAAAATATTACAAATGTAATAGTTACTGTGTTTACTGTGAATTATAAAATTCAGTTTAAGACCTAGAACTTAAAGAATACTACCACTACAAAAATAGTTTCTGCTGAAGGGTTTGCCAGTTATACTTCTTTCATAACCCCTATGGTTCCAGAGATATGAACATTTGTTTGAAATGTGAGGACATAATCTGATTCTGTCAAAAGGTTTAGGATTAGCCCATTGGAAGTTACAGTGCAAACTTCCTGAGCTCCATTAAAGTGAATGAGTTAAAGATATGGAGGGCTCCTTCTTGCATAAAACACAGACTGTGAGCATTGCATCAACAAATCACATGCTATGCACCTCACCCTGACAAATTATGTAGTAAACATGCTGATGCAGTAAAGAAATCCTTATATAAGTCTCCTAGACCTGTAAGGATTACGGCTGAGTAAAAATCATTACAACACATAATAACTCACTTTTAGCAAAGAGCCAACTTGAGACAAAGAGTCACAATTCCAGTACACCAGAACACTGCACAAACAAAAATGCTTTAGTTATCGATGATTTCATAGATGAGACACCAGACAAAGACAGGGTGACAGTGAGTTGACTTTTAGGTGCCAGGATCTTAGAAGTTTCAAAGGTCCTTAAGACCCTCACACCAGACAAAAATAACTACAACATGGCAGCTGTGCATGTGGGGAAGAATGACTTGGGATGAAAAACTTTGAAGGGTGCAGAGAGAAATGTATGAGCTTTGGTGCATGTCATAAATTTATACAAGCCCCTGATAATGAGTAGAATCCTCCCTTTTCCAACAATTATACCAAGGTACAAAGAAAAGATGACTGGTTTGATAATTGACTAAAAATCAGTATTATTCTAGGGGTTCCAATATGTGCCAGCATGGAAGGAGATGCATGACAATTCTACTTGTTTTACAAAGGGTGGTCTTCACCTCTCATTCAAAGGCTACCACATACTGACTAAATGCCTTGCTGCTTCCATAGTACCATTTATAGGCAAAACTCAGTTAGTGAACAGTCCAACAGCAAACTTATCAATATCAAAACAGCATCAAGTTAAGGTGGTTCCGTTCAACGTTAGGAGTCTAGAACAGCAAGCTGATTGACATTGTAGCACTCCTGCATTTGGAAGGCATTCATACATGTATATGGGGTCCAAATGGAGAAATGATAAGTAGCAAGCAAAGGAGATTAGTGTTGCTGGAATTGAATTCATCCTCAAGTCTTGGTGAGTACCCTCATGAGATGGGGTCCCTATTAATTATTCTAACTTTTTTCAAAGTTGAATGTTTGAATGTCATATGATCGACACCATATGATCGAACTTTGAAAAGTTCGAAGGTTAAATGCAATGGCTCCATACGGCACAGAATAGGAAAATGTCCCTTTTCTGCAGTGAAGTGCGATCTCAGAGTTGGTATATTTAAGTAGGGGGGTGTGGGGTGCAGGGTGGCTTGCACCCTGCTAAGAGCATTCAAGTATGTTTTTTTTTATTTTTTATTATATTTTCAAAGTTTCAAACTTCACTCATATGTTGTCAAACATATGAGGTTCGAAGTTTTGAAACTTCGAATATATAATATAGACCCATGAGATGTACCCTGTTTCACAAAATCTCACCAATACAACACTGATATATACACTGTATTTTATATAGCATATATCATGGACAGAAGTACATTTAAAAATGAAAAAGATAGCTGGCTGCACAAGACCCAGGATAAAAAAGTGCCCAATCCTGGTAGGCACACTGGTGCCAGGAGTAGAAAAAAATGACAAGTGTAGAATCCTTAAGATATGGAAACATTCCTACAATGGGCCTAAGCCAGGCCCAGGGGGAGGATGACCTCCCGTTGTAGAAGGAAATAGTTCACAAAAAAAAAACAAAAAAAAAACGATAGGCTAAAAATTTGCCATAAAGACGACAGAGTGGACTATTGAGGATAAGAAATAAATTATGTATTGTTACTATTATGCAAGAAGCCCAAAATTTCTAGGCAGAAGATTCAACATACACAAAAAGATTAAGGGAGATATTAGAGGAATACTTCCACAAGAAAAACCGTCACAAGCTTCAAATAAAAAATTGTGTTCATTAATACAACAGACTTGTGAAAAACATTATATAGACTAAAAAACCTTGAGCTCTTTGGAAAAAAGAAGCAACTAAGGAAGTGCAAAAATATAAAGAACAAAATCTAGAGACTTTTGAAAGGTTTAAAAAAGAAATATGAATATGGATATGGGAAAGAAAGAGAGATCTCATATGGTGCAATATTTATGCAAAGGAGAAATCCAAATTAATCAACACAAAAATGACAGTCCCATACATATCCAAAGAGAAATATGGGCAATGGCATCCAGATATGGAACATTTCACAATAAAAAAATATCATCACAAAGATAGAATGTAGAACAGAAGACTAGTAAAGTAAAAGTTAAAAAAATAGAAGCTGAAATTATGGAATACTTGCAAATTATATGATTTAGTGTTGAAAGTCTAACACAGGTTATATCACAGCATGCTGGAACAACAAATTCCCAAAGTAAGGCGAAACAGGAGGAACAGTGGACATATGAAGAAGAAATATAGACATGGGAAAGAAAAAGAGATGTAATATGGTGCAATATCTATGCAAAGGAGAAAGCAAAACTAATTAATACAGTACCACCAAAGATATTTGAAGAGAAATATAAGTAAAGGCCTCTGGACATTGAACATTTTACAATACAAAAAAAAAAATAAGAAAACAAAGTGGAAAATTAGAAAATAGGATTAGTAATGGAGAAGTTAAAGAAATAGAAAGTGAGGTTATGGATTACCTACAAAGTGAAGATTTAGTGTAGAAAATCTAACTCAGATAACATCACAGCAGGCTAGAGCAATGGGTCCACAAATTAAGGAGAAACCAGTGGAGTGGGAATCATCTGATCAGTTGCCATATGAAGACATTTTGGAGCCTTCCATAGGAAACCAGTACAAACATTCAGTTGTAGTTGCACAGCAAGGGAAGTAACAGGAAACTGTGGCAACTCTGATACAGTCAATGTTGTAGAATGATAGGCCAGTAAGGTCCCATAAGAAAGAGCAACAAATGACATGGGATGAAACTGAAGAGAATTAGGCACATTAAGATGATCTGGAACTTTCTATCGAATGCCCACAGGAAATGGAGAACAAAGAATGTGCCCTCAGTTTAGAAGAAAATGATCCAAGAGAAGAGTTGCTTGATTTAATAGAGATGGACAGACATATTAAGATCAGAAAGAAATAGACTACAGAAAGTCAATAAACCCCCCAAAAGTTAGAAATTTGATAAAACAAATGAACACGGTAATTAGGGCTGATCATAGAGATCCATGTGATATAAGTAAACAGGATATATTACTGTGCAGCTAAATTAATAACAGATAATGTCTTACCACAAAAACACAGGGTAGTAAGGGAAAGGAAGGGGAAATATTGAATGCCATCATGAAAGTATGGAAAAAGAAAACTATAAAGTAATTAAGACAAGAAGTGTCACTGTTAGACGAGTATAGAAGAGGGAACAGATCAACAAAAATACTCAAAAAGATAGATGTGATAAAAGCAATGTGCAGTATCAAAACAGATCAGGATCTATTGTTTACTATCACAGATAATAAACTAAAAATATCAGCAGAGGCAGAAATATTCAGAAGATATGTAGATAAATATAAAGGAAAAGTACTCAATAAGCAATTTATTGATGACCTAAAAAAGTTTTATAGACAAATTGGGAAACAAGGCAAAAGGAAATGAAACACCATCAAAAAAAGAAGAAATATATAAATTTTTGAGCAATATCTATGGAGATCCTGTGGAACATTACAAAGATACTAAATGGTTAGAAGAAATAAAAGAAAGAATAAGAACTTCAAATGTACAGGATATGAAATGGGATGAAGTAACGGCTAGAGAGAATGAAACAAAGTTAAGAAAAGCTCCAAATTAGAAAACCTCAGGCCCAGATGCAGTACCTAACTTCTGCCTAAAAGTATTAACATCTTTACATGAAGGTTTAGCCATGAGTAATAACTATTTATATGTGCACCCCAAACAGACACCAACCTGGTTAACAACAGGAAAAACAATACTCATACTTAAGAGCAAACCTGCAAGCTATCCTAAGAACAATAGACCAATAACTTGCCATCCGATGACGTATAAACTATACACTGGAATTGATGCTGATAGAGTTTATATCATCTAAAATAAAACTTAATCATAGGAAAAGAATAAAAGGGTAACAAAAGAAAGTAGAAAACGAAGGCAAATACTGTGAACACAGAACGATTCCAGAGTTATAAAAACTTTATATATTCTGATGAAGTCATTTACCTGACGAAAGCGCTTAATTCTGTCTTTTTGTATTGTTCTAAGTGATTTTGTAATAGTATTGCCTATATAAAGTTTTTATACCTCTGGAGTCGTTCTGTGTTCACAGTATTTGCCTTTGTTTTCTACTTCACAAAAGAAAGTCATATAGAACAAAGGATCATTTGTTGTTAAATAAAGTCATAATGGGGAACAGTAAAAAGGGGAAGAATAAACGTATGGCATGGACAGACTACAACAAAGCATTTGACAGTATCCCATATTCATGGATAAAAGAGTGCTTACAAATCTATAAGATATACCCAACATTGATTGATTACATTACAGGGACTACGAACAGTGGCAAACCACTTTGCTGTTAAGCCATGATAAAGGACAAATTATTATTTCAGGGATAAAAATTCAAAGGGGAATATTCCAGGGTGACTCTGTATCACGGCTGCTCTTTGTATTGCCCTTAACCCATTAAGCTGTCGACTTAACAGATTAGATCATGGCTACAATTTGGCTCCCAGAAAACAACAAAGTGTAAGGACTTCTCATCTTATTTTTCTAAATGATTTAAAATTGTATAGTTTATCAGATAAGGAAATGAAAGCACAGCTGCAAGTGGTCAAAACATTTTCAGATGATATAAGAATGCCACTTAATCTTGATAAATGTGTAAAAACAACCTTTAAAGCAGTAAAGCTGCAGCACCAAGAAAACATCAGTTTGGCACAGCAATGTGATATAAAAGAACCTGAGCAAGAGGGAGTGCATAAATATTTGGGAATTGATGAAAGATCAACAATAAAACATGAACAAATGCGAATTAAAAGCAAAGAATATTTTTAGAAGACAAATTAATACTGAAAGCAGCATTGACTCTAGGGACAAAGTTCAAGCAATAAACCAATTTGCTATTCCTGTCTTAACTTACAGTTTTGGAGTGATGGACTGGCCCCAAAAGGTGTTGGATAGGTTGGACAGGAAAACAAGAAGGATAATTCATGCTCATCAAATGATTTATAAAAATCAGTGCATACCAAGACTATATATTCCACATTCTTAAGGAGGTATGGGGCTCCTTGAAATTGATTACATGTATAGATCTACACACATGAGACTGCATTCATATCTGCTGACCTCACAAGACCTAAACATAGTGAAAGTTTTGAAACATGATGAAAATAAGTCTAAGATGACTTCTCTGCTTAGTTTAGCAGAAGCCTATCGGTGTCGAGCAGGAATGGAAATCAAATCAGAAGGAGATAAAAAAAGGCCGCAACTGAATGTGCCAAAAAACATAAGAAAGAATATAAGATAAAGGATCAGATGAGAATGAGAAGGCAAGAAATGTGGAAAATGCATAAATATAGTTGCAAGTATAGACAACTCTTGTAACAACCTCATGTGGATCAGGATCGAATGCAGGAATGGTTAAGGAAAGGTGAATTTAAACCAAAAGGTGAAGGGTTAATAGTGGCGGTACAAGATAGTGGACTACGCACGTGTTGGTTTACAAAGTCCATTAAACACGTTGGAGAAACAGACAAATTCAGGTTTTGTAAAACAGAATTGGAAACAGTCAACCATCCTGTTACTGGTTTTGATATACTAATGGCAGAAGGACTTTATACTGAAAGCCATAATAATGTGGCAAGACTGTTGCGCTGGGGATTGTGCAAATGTTATGGTACTGAAGTGGCTGAAAAACACTTGAAACATGAGCCACAAAACATCATAGAAAATTATGAAGTCTGCATCACATGGGATCACCCATTACCAACAGTTCAAAAAATAGATGCGAGAAAAACAGATATAGTAGTCCATGAAAAGAAGACAAAAGTAGGATTGATCATTAAAATTGCTATATCCAGTGACTACAGTGTCTTACATACAGAGAGACACAAAGTCATAAAATACCAGGATTTGCAGGTGGAAATGAGGGTAATGGGGAAAAAGGATATCCAAACAGTTCTAGTAGTAGTAGGGGCAATAGGTCTTATAAAAATAATTTACAATCATATTTGGATATGTTACCAGTACATGTACCTCCATACAAATTGCAGAAGGAGTCATTACTGGGCACATTGCAGGTGCTGCAAAGGGCACTTCTGGCTAAGATGAAGATTTAAACAATACTAATTTCATGAACTTTAATCATACTTTGAATTGGGAATGGGGTCCATTCCTATCATGGTATTAGAAACTCAAAAGACTTGGACAAATTAAAAAAAAGTGTAGTCACTAAAACCTGGTTTATATTCCCAGAAACCCATAAATTGAAGTTATCAAATAGCAGATCACTAAAGCAGTTTATTATCTGATACAAGACCCTTCCATGACCCCAGAAATCCATATCAGGATCTTAAACATCATAAATAAACTCCCTGTGAATAAGAACTCCATCATTCTGATAAACTTTAACTATCCATCAATTGAGTTGAGTACTTGCACAAAATAATATATGATTAGACTTTTAGACCTAAAAAATAAAAAAATAAAAAATTCAGTGGGCCAGATTATTACTAGCCTAACTAGAGGGCAAAATATTCTTCATCTGATACTTACAAATTTAGTGACATCATGCACAACTCCCTACTAAGTCCATCACTGACTAAGTCAGATCAGAAGCTAGTATCTTTTTTTTCTATAAACTTATCTAAACCCCACTGAAACCAATATATCAGAATTCAAGTACACCAGTCACCTCAAATTCTATCATGAAGTCTCAAAATTCAGTTATAACATCATAGGTTAGGCTATCTTCAAGAAGTACCCATAGCCGCCCACCTTTAGTTTGAATAAACACCCCTTTTAGTTTTTCTTTGCTGTGCCTCTCATTTTCTTGTGCTCTGTCAAGCAGTGACTCCCAAGTAATCCCTGGGTATCCATTCCTCTCCCATCATTCCTCTTGAACAAGCTTGAACAAGCGCCCTCCCATCATGCACCGGGATTTTGTTCCACAGCATCCAGGGTAGGAGTCTCTGGTAAAGAACTCTCTCCTCTCCACCGTTATATTTATAACCGCGTCGTTCCTTGGATCTCGTTCCCTTGTGGTTCTGAGGGATCTAGATTTTTGAGGGATAAATATGTCCTCTGGGTTGGGCCTGACCTATGTGTTATATGTCAGGCACCCACCTGAGCAAGCTGGCACTGACTGAACAGAGCTGGAGTTCTTTCAGTCGGCAGCATAAGAAGACATATTTTTGAGACCTTTATCCTTTGTTTGAAACTTTGGGGGCCTTTCAAGCTGCAGCAGGTGGTCGGGTCCAGATACATTCATAACGGGTAATATACTCTAATCAAGGATGAGTATGAGATATGGGGGGTGGGACCTCTCCCTTGATCTAGATGTGAATGAGATCCCTTCCTGGATCATAGAAGGTTTTTTTAACTACTTCAAGTAGCAACATGGTGTGGTGCAAAGGAAGGCTACTGTTAACTTGGGTCCCCATCCCCCTGATGACTTTGTGCTGCTCAGTGGATTGCCACCTATATGCTAGGCTAGGGTGTTTTTTGTTTTTATACATATTGCATTTTTCTTTTTTTTTCTCATGGCATGGCCATGGCTCTGGCACCAGTTATCTGTTTCTGTGAGGATATTGGTGTGGATTGTGTTTTCGACTAGTTTGCGACTATAGCAGTCATCTGCAGTCATCTGCAAACTTTGTCAGCTATAACCTTTGTGTGTTGCTTGTACTTCAGAAGTAAGAGCCGAACAAGAGTGGACCCAGGAGGAGTGGACTGTGTGGGACACTTGTGACAGGCTTTGAGTCTGCTGTCCAAGCTCCAGCCTTCTGACCCTGGGTTCTGTCACTTAGTTACAGCCCATCTTGCCCTTGCTGTGATTTATGGTCACGCTGATTGATGAGTTTTTTGATTACCCCTGGTGGGGGTATGTGTCGAAGGCCTTTACAGAAAGTCATTACAGATATCATCTCAGCAAATAGATTCACCAGTGAGTTTTATGCCAACTTAAATAAATATGTAGTTTGGGCAGTCCCATCAAGATCCAAGTATAAAAGGAAATTTAAAAGCAAACCATCCTGGTGGCCAGCAAGATAAATAAAATCTACAATAATAAAATCTACAATAAAAGGCAAGAAATTCATTAGAGTACACAGGAGATCTAACCTGCAAGGAAAATATTAGGAATTTGAGTAAGAATTTTCAAAAGAATATTAGATCAACTAAGACAGCCCTTAAACTCACAATGTGGTGTGAAGCCAAGAAAAAATTATAAATCCTGCTTTACTTATGTTAGAAAACTAAGAAACAGCACTCAACAAAGTAGAAAACTCTTACTAAATGACAAAAGTTACTCAGATGTGATGGACATTGCCAGTTTCCTAGCAAATAAGTTTCACTCCTGAGATGACTATCCAAAACCTGAAGACCCTCATAACTCTTAGGCCCCCATAATCATTAAAGAACGTATTCTAAGTGTGCTGCCTAAAACTAAGAACATTTCCTCCATGGGACCAGATAACATACTCTTCTGTTTGATAAATAATACCAACCATGCCCTGGCAGAACCTTTTGTTTAACCTGATCCTGGCTACAGGCTTAGGCACGGGAGCATGGTGAACAACACTGGTGATATCACTCCATTAAGGTGGCCATACTACTGATCCTAGAAATTATAGGCCCTACAGCCTGGCAAGTCATATTTGTAAGGCTGTGGATCACATTACAACAGTCCTAATTAACACTGACATTAAAAATCGCATCAAATTAGATCCACTGGTTTTGTAAAAGGCAGATCCTGTTTAATGAACCTGGTTGACTTATTTTAGAAGGTGACATAAGCTGTTAATGGTGGTAATGCTGTACACATAGCTCAGAAAACATGAAGATGACGAGTGGTGTCTCATAGTGGTAGGACTGATTTAATTTTTTTATTTGCTTCTCTTATCTACTGACTAAAAACCAAGACCTATGGCAAACCAAGACTTATGGATAACCAACTTTGATGATAACTGCAAATTGGGAGCCATTGTCAAATCCTCCTCTGACACAGAAGCCCTCCAGCAGGAACTTACAGTTATAAATGTCTGGTGTATTGAAAATGGGCTTAAATTATATGCTGGAAAATGCAGCATCATCCCCTAGCATATAGCAACTGACAATACCCGACTTCAAAATGAAAATGTAGTTAGTGACCTGGGAACCTGTGTTAATTCCCTTTCCTTGAACACCATGTAGCAACAGCTGTCAGCAAATCCTACTGCTTGGTGCAGCTGATCACTGTAGAAATATAATCCAGATCAAAAGAGATTACTACCCTCATGGATTCAGTCTGCACTGATTAGACCAGTTATAGAACAGAATACCTCTTTTGGCATGTTCCTCACCAGACATATCAAACAGTTGTAAAGAGCACAGAGGCTCCTAAGAAAGAGTTTCATGGGCTTAAAATCCCTAAGCTACCAGAAAAGACTAGAATCACAGGCTCCTCAGAGGAGACCTATGCTTGCATTTTGAGCAATCAAGCACCCGGTGTTTATGGATCTCTTGCACTTTCATAAATCAGACTGTCTCTCAGATACCAGGACAAGAGAGCTAAACCTGCTTCAGCAGATCAATAAAACTAGGTCAAGAGGCAGATGAATCACTCAGTCTCTCTTACATTTGGAATAGATTCCTCCTGCATATAAAGCATTGTGATACACAATCTTCCTTTAAACAAGACTGGATAATTGTATGGATATTCATAAATTCACCCCAGGAATGACTGAAGAAGGGAGGTACAGGAAGGGTGGGACTGGCAAGCCATAATGTTCACAAGGCTTAGCAGCCTTAATCTTCCTATGATTTCTTTGATAAGACTCTTGGCTGCTTAAAACTGATCTAAAATGAAAACACATTATGTCACAACACAGAGAAACCAGGTGACTGATACATAACACTCATAAAACAAACGAATTAAAATATCACCAAAAACATAATATTTCTAAAGAACAAACCTTCAAAAACAATGCCAACACTAAAAGACTATAACACAAAAGCACCTAAGCCAATTATTTACATTATGTTACAGTACTGTTTGTCAAGACTTAACTGTCAACTGCTTTAATAGTAAGGCACTGTTGCTGTCTTCATAACCCACAATGAATTTTGTGTTAGATGTTAGTTGCAGGAAGTAATTTATCGTAATATGAAAAACAGTTATGCCAGATTCATTAATGCCTACACTAACTGCGCACTAAGTGTACACAATCTATATTCAAGGTCATCTCTACCACATTTTTAGTGCTTTCTAGTCACTTAGAAAGATTATACTAAGTGCACATGTTGTCTGCATTTTGTAGTAACCTTTATGAATCTCTCTTGGTATTTAAGTCTGCAATAAAATCAGATGGTAAACTAAAATTAGGAAGAAGAAGGTATGAGCTATGCTTGTGCATTCTGTTCTATCAGAAATGTTATATATTTAGTATACACTTAATTTAGGTGTTATTGAATGCCAAGGAGCATCTGTACTTCAGAGATGTGGTGTTCATGTAAGGCATAACTTACTTAAGTTGTACTGTTTTGAGAATTGTATTTAGTTTCAGCTGAAGCAGTCCTCTCAGATTAAGATGTGCATAGTAGTGCATGTTAGAATGGCAGATGCATTTCTGTTAGTGTCATTATTGGCAATGCACTGCAAACGAACCTTAACTCAATCTGCTATCTGGTAACTATTTCAATCAATTTATTAGTTTCAACAGGAACACCAGCACAATGTTATAGTATGGACACTTCTATATCTTTAACTTGAAATTTCATTCTGATTTACTTCCGTATCAACAAACCACTGCAAGAATCATAACTTAGTTTGTTAGATGTTATGCTTTCACCGTTCAGTTTTATTAGTTTCACCTACAGTAGCACTAGCATATAATGGCATGCAAGGCGCTAAACTATGTTGGAAGTGCATTTGCATAACTGTTAGTGTTTCTATTGAAAAAACTCTACAGGCAGGATATGTGATCAAGTGATATATTAATAAGTTTTATTGGTCAGTACTGCTATATACAATTACATATCAAACAAAATTACCAAGGCAAACTACATAGGTGTTGATGGTTGTCCCACATTCACTTACATAGATATAATAACTTTATGTTAATCCAGTTAATACACCGCTGAAAATACCTTACTCAACAAAGTAAAGTTACACCATGTCTATGTCATTATGAACTGCTGTTACATCTCCAGTAACAGAATTGTCTATTTAACTAAGGATACATTTAACTGGGATGAATACTAGGTAATCAATAAGACACATTTGGATGATGGCATTGTAGTTACAAAAAATTCTATAAACTTTCATTTTGAAGATATACTCCAAAGGAAACCAAGATTATTGTATACTCTAAATGCCCAGTCATAGCCTATTCATTGATGTACTATTCCTGAGAAAATAATAGCAGTTAAAGAAATGAATCACACCACCTTAAACATAAACATGAAAATGTCTCCTCAAGCTGAATTAGGAAGTGGTAAAAACTGTTAGGAATCAAGGAAAATATGGCTGACCTTGCAATGGCCACCAGTGACATATACTTGGCTGCAACAGGTGTGTGACTGACCATCAATAGATAGTTATGAGGAAGACGCAGGAAAATCTTTTCTTGACTGCCAGTCTCCCATCAGGCAGCTTGCCATTGACAACAGACACCGAGTTCCTACAGAGGTTAATCCTCTGGTAGCTGGTACATAGTGGTTTTTACAAGATAAAGATGATCTATGCAACTATCGCTTACAGGGTGATCTGTCCTGAAGCATCACTTTACTTTGCTCAGATAATGTCAGAACTACTAAAGAATTGCATAAAAAGGGACATTATAAGCAGGAACAAGAAAGCTTTATTATGGTAATGTATTAAGTAGAAATCATAATCATGCTTTATGCATCAAGGGCTGCAAAAGTATGCCATTTAGCTGTGGGAGGTGATTGAGATAATTATTTGATGGAAGATAAACCCTAAAGCTAATATGAAGGTTTTCTAATGGATGTTATGAACTGCAGCAAACATTTATTGCAGTGCCTTCTTTAATAAAGAAACAACTCTTAATGTCAATAACCATTTTAAGTAATGACTGAACATGGTATTTGAATGACATCTTTCATAATATTTTGAAGGCATTCTCTGAGAAATAACTGGTCAGAATCCTAGAATTTCATTTTGGATTTTTAAATTTCTCTGCCACTTACTGTTCTCTCAGTGTTAAAAGCTATTTATTCTTATTTGTGATGACACATTTTAGAAGGGATAATAATTAACAGATCGTTTTCATAATGTGATGTTACTAAAAAAATTGATGTAACTGTCAGGAAATAATCCTTGTGATCTTGCATATTATTTATGGTGCTGTTCATTTGTCTGCACATGCCCCCATTATTGTTTATGCCCACATATTACAATAGGTCAGCACTTACTATGTAGGATGTAATGTAAACTACAGAATATCGAATACACACTGCATACTGCGTAAAGTTGCACTACATGTCATTTCTATAAGTCATCAAGTAATGACTGCTCAAGGTTGCAGCTAGATGAAACTAGCCAGTTGAAGCCTCCATTGAAGACATTAAAAGTTGTTTTGCAGGGGGACATGTTCCCTGAACTAATGTGTAGTGGGTTTTATTTCCTATTTGCTCTAACTTAAATATACTAACTCCATAGTCATACAACTTTGGAGAAATTTGAAAAGCCTAAAAACTTGGATTGCCTGCTGGTATACAAACAGAAACGGCACCTGCAGTGATTTCGAATGAGAAAGAACAAATAATGAGTTATAGCTTGTTGAACTCTACCCAGTGCGTTACAATCTCATCCATGTTATACCCGACCAAGGAAGAAAAGCCCTGTGTGCCATGGCATTGTATATTTTTGAAATGTTCCATCTATTCTTTAGAAGCAGAATCAACTGTCACTTTTCTTACCTTCATAGGTTCATAGGAGGTTACTAGGCTATTGGTCCTAGGGCCTTTATAAGTCTAGCCATGTTATACCCTTGTTCCCTTATTGAACAAGTTGTCTGGTCTATATTTGCAGCATGAGTCTCTGATCATCACCTACTCCCTTTATCCAAGAGGGACACAGGTGACACCCCAGGGTAAATTTATGGTCCCCCATACACTTGTATATGTTACATTTAAATATGACCATTGGGGAGCTCTGTTTTACATAAATTGGGAGTTTGTTCCAGAGGAGTGGCAGTCTTTGGGAGACATATTTCTACCACATTGTATGTGCTTTCTAGTCACTCAGAAAGGTTACCCTAAGTGTACATGCAGTCTGCACTTTCTGGTAACATTTAGGAATCCCTCTTGATATTTAAGGCTGCAAGAAATTCAGTAGCAAAACTAAATTTAGGAAAAAGAAGGTGTGAGTTACACTTGTGTATTCTGTTCACTCAGAATGGTATACACTTAGTTTAGGCATTGATAAATGCCAGGGACCATCTATACTTCAGAAATTGGTGTTCATGTAAAACATAAGTTACTTAAGTTGTACTATTGTGAGTACTGTATTTAAATACTTTCAACTGAAGCAGTCCTCTGGCATAAGGATGTGCATAGTCCAATAACATGTTAGAACAGCAGATGCATTTCTGTTAGTGTCACTATTGGCAACACACTGCAAATGAACCTTAACTCAATCTGCTAGATGGTTACTATTTCAATCAATTTATTAGTTTCAATAAGAACAGCAGAACAATGTTATAGTATGCAGTTTTATATTTTTAAACTGCAGTTTCATTTTGATTTGCTTCAGTACCAACAAACACCTAAAAGAATCATAACTTATTTTGTTAGATGTTATGCTTTCACCATTCAGTTTCATTAGTTTCAACTACAACAGCACTGACATATTATGGTGTGCATATATGTTTGAAATGCAGTTGCATAAAGATTCGAATCTCTGTTGAAAAACTCTGCATGGAGTATATGTGATCAATTATTTTACCATGACCCTCCATTGATATTCCAAAACGTGCACGCTGATTGGCCAGCTTGCATGCTGTAAATCGACTTATACTAATGGAAAAAGGTCCGGTCTCCCGGACTTTTTCCATTAGTATAAGTCTCTTTTAAAACACTGTCTCGCTATGTTAAAAGAGTTTAAAATAGCGACACAGGTTTAAAAAAAGCAACGGAGATCTCTGTTGCTTTTTGTAAAGCTGTCTCGCTATGTTAAACTCCTTTAACATAGTGACAGAGTGTGTAAAAAGCAACAGAGATCTTGCTTTCTCTGTTGCTTTTCTTTTAAACCTGTCTCACTATGTTAAATGGGTTTAACATAGCGAGACAGCTTTAAAATAAGCAACGGAGATCGTAGTTGCTTATTTTAAAGCTGTCTCGCTATGTTAAACCCATTTAACATAGAGAGACAGGTTTAAAAAAAAAAAGCAATGGAGAAAGCAAGATCTCCATTGCTTTTTACTGTCTGTTTCGCTATGTTAAATGGGTTTAACATAGCAAGACAGCTTTAAAATAAGCAACGGACATCTCCGTTGCTTATTTTAAAGCTGTCTCTCTATGTTAAACCCATTTAACATAGCAAAACAGTAAAAAGCAACGGAGATCTTGCTTTCTCCATTGCTTTTGGCCACAGCTCTGATGTACTGCGTAGGCATTCGCAGTACATCAGAACTGCCGCGGATACCAGACAGCTGCGGAAGGGCAGCAAAGAGGCATTATACAATGCGATTAATTAAGAAAAGTAATTATTTATTTTCTTAAATAATGTCATAGTATAATAGCAATAACCCACTTCTGGGTGTGGGTAATGTGGGATTTACCCACGGTTGTCTTTGTTTGGTCCCTCGGGCTTCGCCCTCGGCACCAAACCACACCAACCATGGGTAAATCCCGCATTACCCACACCCAGGCGTGGGTTATTGCTATAATATTTAATAGGTTTTATTGGGTAAGTATAACTGTGTGCAATTACAAATCAAACAAAATTACCAAGACAAACTATTTAGGTGTTAAGAGTTGCCCCACATCCCCTTTCATAAATATATAGTTACACAGTTAATACACCGCTGAAAACACCTTACTCAACAAAATAAAGTTATACCATGTCTATATCATTGTAAGTCACTGTTAAATCTCCAGTAACAGCATTGTCTATTTTACTGCATGCAGATTTTTGAAAGGACAGCTCAAGAGTACACAGAGAGAGAGAGAACATGACATAACAATACATTTAACTGGGATGAATACTAGGTAATCAATAAGACACTGTTGGATGATGGCATCATAGTTACAACAAGTTCTATAAACTTTCAAAGAGAACATCTGTTCCAAAGGAAACAAAGATTATCATATACTGTAAATGCCCAATCATAACCTAGTAATTGATGTACGTCATACCTCTCAACTGTCCAGATTTTTACAGAATGTCCAGATTTTTGCTTTATATTTTGGTCTGTTTCTCATAAATTGAGGTCTGGCAAATCATGGAGGATTGAAGTCAGAAAATAATGACAGACATTTGACTTTCAGACGTCATACACTTCAAAAAAATTCATGTTAATGCAAAACTTGTGATTCTATCAACTTTCTAAGCTTGTAAAAGCAATATTTAAAAATTGTCCCTATTTTGGGCCTTTGTCCTGCCATTACTTATGGCTTTGTCCAGATATCTTACTCTAAGAGGTTGGGAGGTATGTGTACTATTTCTGAGAAAATAATAGCAGTTAAAGAAATAAACATAAACATGAAAAAGTCTCCTTAAGCTGAATTAGGAAGTTGTAGAAACTGTCAGGAATAAGAGAAAATGTGTCTGATTTTGCAATGGCTTCCAATGACATATATTTGTCTGCCACAGGTGTGTGACTGACCATCATTGCATAGTTATGAAGAAGGCCAAGGAAAGCTTTTCTCAACTGCTACTAGCAATCTCCCAACAGTCAGATTGCCTTTGACAACAAGCACTGAGCTCCTACAGGGGTCAATCCTCTGGCTGATACACAGTGGTCTATACAAGATAAACATTATCTATACACTAGACCATAGTTTGCAAGATAATCTGTCCAGAAACATCACTTTACTTTATTCTAATTGTACATATGGTTAAAGCTGGATAGCGTCAGAACTACTAAAGTGTTGTATAAAAAGTACATTATGAGCAGGAACAAGAAAGCTTTATTATGGTAATGTACTTAGTAAAAATCATAATCATACTTTATGTGTCAAGGTCTGCGAAAGTATGCAAGTTGGCTGTGGGAGGTGATTGAGATAATTATTTGATGGAAGGTAAACCCTAAAGGTAATATGAAGGTTTTCTAATGGATGTTATGAACTGGAGCAAACATTTATTGCAGTATTTTCTTTAAAGAAACAACTCTTAATGTCAATAACCATTTTAAATCATATCTGGAGATGGCACTTAAATTACAGCTTTCATAATATTTTCAAGGCATTCTCAGGAAATAACTGCTCATTATCACAGAATTTTACTTTAGATTTATACATTTCTTTGCTGGCTAACTTTTCTATCTATGATAAAAGCTATTTATTCTATTTGTGATGACACATTTTAGATACAATAATAATTAACAGATCATTTTCATAATGTGATGTTACTAAAAATTGAAATAGCTGTCAGGAAATAATCCTTATGATCTTGTATATTATTTATGGTACTGTGCATTTGTCTGCACATACCCTCATCACTGTCTGTGCCCACACATTACAATAGGTCAGCACTTACTATGTAGCACGCATTGTAAACCATAGTATACAA
The DNA here is from genome assembly GCF_019279795.1 of Protopterus annectens. Lineage (NCBI taxonomy): Eukaryota > Metazoa > Chordata > Ceratodontiformes > Protopteridae > Protopterus > Protopterus annectens. The sequence continues at coordinate 293,903,836 of NC_056735.1, forward strand.
AATGCACACTTTATACCATAGAGGTTGCACTGTGTGTTGTTTCTGTAAATCAAGTAATGATTGTTCAAGGTTGCAACAAGATAAAACAAGCCAGTTGAAGCCTCCACTGAATACATTAAAGATTTTTCTGCAGGGGGACATACTCCCCTGCACAACCATGTGGTAGGCTTTATTTCCCATATGCTCTAACTTAAATATACTAACTCCATGGTCATTTGATTTTAAAGAAATTTAAAAAGCCTGAAAACTAGGATTCCCTGCTGACACACTAATAGAAACTGCATATGCAGTGATGTTAAGTGAGAAAGAACAAATGATCGGTTATAGCTTGTTGAACTCTATTCACTGTGTGTAATCTCATCAATTTTATACTTGACCACGGAAGAAAAGCCCTCTGTGTTATGGCACTGCTATCTTTTTTTACTTTTTTCATCTCTTCTTTAGAAGCACAGTCACCTGTCACTTTTCTTACCATATTAGTTGTTTTAGCATTGTAATGCCCCTTCTGTGGTTTTGCCATAACTGTTTCATGGTTTGTGATAATTTTTCTCTATTTTTCTGTTATTTTTCATTGTGAGATGCTCCACCTACATGTAATGCCCTACGTCCTTGGATGTCATGTAAGACATTCCACTAAGGTTTTCAGTTCTATGCATGAAAGCAATTCTAAGAATTTTTTGTTTTTTTGTTAGTGATAGATGTTCATTTAACTTTTGATGTTGGAGTTCTAAATCCTTACAAGGATGACCCTTACTTGAGTTCAGCATAAAGTTCAGATGACAATGTTGGTGATCGGGGTCTGTGGCCACCTCCATACCATAATGAAAAGCATTTGGAAAATCACAAATAGTATGGGTTATGCTGGGATACATTGAATTTCTTTTGCTGCAAATTACTAAATGAAAACATATATATATATATATATATATATATATATATATATATATATATAGATAGATAGCTATGCAGATATATAGATATATATGCAGATATATAGCTGTATATATATATATATATATATATATATATATATATATATATATATATATATATGTATATATTAATCTGGTGACTGCATTACTTTCACTTTGTTCACTTTGTGGTCACATTTATGATATCACTGTTAGTTAACAGAAGTGACCTGGTGCGTTTGTTAGTGTTGTGAGTGGCAGCAATATGTGTTCAGATAAAATGTTTCTGTTTGGTAGTAAGGGAAGGAAGTTAGTGAACTGTATGGATCTGTTTAAAAATTAACTATGAATGTAACATTAGGAATGAGTACTGTAATGAGCCTCACAGAAGCTGTGTCTCGCGCATTATTACACACATGCACACACAAGTGCATACACACACACACACACACACACACACACACACACACACACACACACACACACACACACACACACACACACACACACACACACACACACACACATCCTGAGAGTTGCTCTTGGGCAAGGCAGTGAAATTTGTTGCATTATTTAAACTCTTCAATGTAGTTTGAAACCTATTGCAAAATTGATTAGATTACAAAACTGAATATGAGTGCATTTACATTGTTTTTATCCTTTCACAATTGAAGCTCAGTTAAAAATAAGAGGAAGCATCTGAAAAAAGCCAGCCACGCTTCAGTATTTTCAGTTGTACTCCTGCTCTGTTTACCTAACATGATATCATGTTCGGAATGGAGTTGCACAACAAATAGGTTTCAGAATGCCACTGGAAGATCTGATTTGACATTTCCAGTTAGGAATTAAGTAATTTCACCAACGAAAATATATATAACAGTTACCACTATAGTAAGTAACATTGTTATTGCAACATATGCAAAACAGTACCAGAATACTTAAAAAGTTATGACAAATCACTTTACAATATCAGCCATCCTTATGGCACTGCTCCTGGGTAGTTCTCTGTAGAGAGTTAGATTAACAAGAGATGTTGTATCAGTGCTTGTCATGATTGCTGCTGCTGTTATAGTCACAGATCCAGCAACTATGAAGACATGCATTAGGTTTAAAGTGAAATTTAAGCAGTGTAAATAATTTGTGCAATCTCCATGTACGATGCATTTGTTATTGGTCCTGACTGCTGTTACAGCCATTTGGTTGTTTGCGCAGTACTAATGATCTAGTCTCATATCAGACAGTCTGGGCTTTCATTTAACTTTCAATAACTTGTCATTGTTAAGCATGTAAATCCAAACATCACAATCAACTATTATATCTAGTCTTAATCTCATATTTTGATTAGCAATGATGCTTCTTAAAAAAACAACAGTTAAAAAACAAAAAGCAACTATTTACAAGACCAGGAATTAACTAGTGGCCATACGTTTTTATTTTCTTTATATTACGAATACATCTTAACAACTGGACCAGTGATTTCACAGCTTGTACTGCAGTCTACTCTATTATATATATATATATATATATATATATATATATATCTATATCTGTATATGGTTCCACTTCTAACCATCGAAATTCTGATCATCGAGACCAGAACATCGAATTTTGAAACATCGAAGGTTACAAGTGTAACCAAAAAAATAAATAAATAAATTGTAACAATTGTATGCAGGAGGGCTTTGCCCCCCTGCACCTCCCACATCCCCTACTTTAATATTCCAACTACGAGACCACACTACTGTGGAGTAAAGAGAAATCTCCCATTTAGCGCAATATGCAGAAGTGCTAAACGGAAGATTTTCCGTACCCTATCTGTAGTGCCATCACACAGATGGCACATAGACACGCACAGTATGCAGGGCACCTTGATGCCCTGCAAAAACACAAACATTCTCCCACCTACACTTACCTTTTTCTTTTCCTTCAAACCTTCGATGTTTTAAAACTCGATATTCTGGTCTCGATGATCTGAACTTCGTTGTTTTAAATGTTTGATGGTTTGAAGGGGAACCATATATATATATATATATATATATATATATATATATATATATATATATATATATATATATATATACTCTCAGTACTTTGTTTCATATCAAGGTTCTCTTCAGTCTCAGTTTCTATTACAGAGTCCCATACAGTCCATTTTTTACTATGGAATTCTGCTTCTGATATCACTTCTCAGCTTCATATTTTAATTCCTGCAATCATCTTTTCACCTCACTTCTTCTATTGATGTTTTGCCTTTGGATTTCCATTTTCTTGCTATAGCTTTGCTAGCCACTATCAAGAATAAAGATAATACTTTTATCTCTTTAATACAGGCTATTTTACACAAACAGAACAAAAACATATATATAACAGGGTTACATTATCTTCCAAGTATTAACCTTGGCATGATTTTCAAGTTCATTTTGTACAAAAACAACTTTGTACATTTGCAAAATATATGTTCCAAAAAACTTCTTTCTGACCCATCACATCTGCAATAAATGCTTGTTGTCTGTGAGAACATTTGTTTCCAAGTTTTATGGGGGTATAGCATTATTTGTGTAAATATTTCCATGCAAAACTTCAAAATTTTCTTGATTTAGTTGCATATGTATACCTGCGGTAGTGGTGCTGCGGTAGCGTTGTCTCCTCACAGCAAGACGTTGTCGCGTTCGATTCTCAGCTAGAGCATCTTCTGTGTGGAGGCATGCATGAATGGGTGTGCCTTCGTTGAAGATTGTGCATCAGGGCTGGTAACTCGGCACATAAAAATCCACTACCAAACATTAGCGGACCGGAGTTCCGCTGTGGCGACCCCTAACTGGGATAAGCCAAAAGAAACAACAACAACAACAATATATATTTTCCTCTACTGATAATCTGTAATATCTGTATTTAATCATTCACTCCATACTATTTTTACCTTATTACAGATTTGTCTTCTTAAATCCAATACTGCCTTATATGCTCTACTTGCTACTCTTTTCCAGTCTGGCCTCAACTATAAAATAACTTTTTTGATTTAATAAAATTATCTGTGCCTATCAGTCTTGAGCTCCAACATTAGACCTACATATACAAGTTGATCTAAGTTCAGAAACTAATACATTTGTCTAGCTTCATCCCATGTTCTTACCTCATTCTCATTTATCATCTGCTCCTGAAATCTCTATTTTTTTCTTCTTTCTTTTCAAAATAGTCATCATATTTTCTGCTGTCCCTTTATTACTTTATATAGTATAAACTATTAATTGTTATTCTTTTTTTCCAAAGACTAAATTCCTTTAGGATAAAAGCTAGCTTAATACTTTTAAGTATATAAGGTTATACATAATGTTCTGTGTATTCTTTTTCTAGATCTGCCAAAGTGCCCATCTGTGATCTTGTGTTACCTCTTTGGGCACTTTGGCTATTATGTCTTTTCATTTAGGCCTATATTCTGCATCCTGAATAAAGTATATTTACCTAAGTTGAATACATCATTAAATATCTGGAAGTTCCCTGTTCCTTACTTCATATTACTTTTTCCAATTGCACTCATTCTCTTTTATAGTCCCAAAGAAACTCCTTTACTTCCTACCTTATATTCTTCCATATCTGGTCCTTCAGTTGATACATATAAGCCTGAACACCATAACAAATTTCCAGGACTAAAAACATCTTAATCACTTGCACGTTATTATTAATGCCCATAAATAACAATTTTCATGATCTTATTTATAGTTTTTGAGTAATTTATTCTCATATTTCTTTAGTTTCTTCTTCAACATTCTTCTTCAGCCAAACTCCCAGTTATCTTATTTTGTCATGATTCCACAAAAAGTGAAAGATGTATATGTTGGGACATAATTCATTAGTATAACCTTTGTTTTTGCTTTATTTACTTTACATCCTGTTAGTTTATTAAACTATTTCAGTTTACAAATATAATTTTCATACCACATTCTGGATTCGTAAAATATAGTATATTATCTTAATAATGGACAATTTTCTCATTAGTACTTCTCCATTTACATAATTATGTCTGATTTTCTTATGTCTGTGGCTAATGGCTCTAAATATAAAGCACAGAGTAATGGTAAAAGTGTTTATTTCCACCTAGTTCCTCTTGTAAGGCTAAATGCTTTAGACAGCTCATCACCACACATCATCATAGCTTGAGCATCTCTGTAAATATTACATATTAATGCTGTTCATGTTTATGGAAACCCAGATGCCTCCAAACCTCTCTTCAATTCTAATCTCACTCAATTAAATGCTTTTTCTTCACCCACATTTATTAACATAAATATCAAAAGATTTTCTAATGTTCACCTACCTTTCTTTAGTAAACTTAGACTGATATAGTTGTATTATTTATTTAAACCAGATATTTGGTTTAAATAAATCAAGTGTTTCTACTTTGTGAGCCTTTTTTCTGTTGGATAGTTGTATTATTCCCAGCACTGACTTTGCCATTCTTTTTGCAACATCATCATAAACATTTAGTATTCATGGTTTAGAGTTGTAATGGGTCTGCATGATGCTGGATCAATTGGGCCAGTATTTTGGTTGCTCTAGGGTTACTGTTAAAAACTAGCCCCAGGATTCAATAAAGGGATTTATCCATGCCAGAATAGTGCAGCAGCTTCTGCATGGAATATGGCCGCTGAGCGAGTCAGTAAAAAGGCTGGGGGCATGCACAAGCCTGCTAGCACTATTCTTGCATGGACACCACTGAATAATGCTAATTACCTTATTTGCTGGTGAAAACCATGTAAATGAGTTGAATTAGTGATTCAGTAAGCAGGCAGTCATCCGTGCCAGAACAGTGTCTGTTGCAGAAATGTATTCGGTTACTGACCGTGTACATTTCTACAAAAATCAAAATGGGGGCATGACAGCACAAAGTAAAGCATGTATTATAATCATGAAACAAATAAAACTTTACAAACAACGAAAAAAGAAGAAAACGGAGGCTACAAATCACGCCAGTCAGATAGGAACCAAATTTCTTTACTAAACTTAGTAAGCGCTTTCATGCAAAACGTTGCTTGCACTTCTTCAGACAAAGTTAGAATAAAACACATGACATTTTATATGCAAATACCTGAACCAAGCCCTAAATAAATTAATTAACTTGCCCTTGATTTAATCAACAATTTTACAACAATAAACAACTAGTTTAAAGCTAGAGGCTCACAAGGTGCATAAAAAATGTTATTCAACCATACCAACTACCTAAAACATATTTCTAAAATGTAGCTCATTTTTTATACAGAAAAATCAATTAATTCATTATTCATTTATATATATATATATATATATATATATATAAACTAAATAAAAATGAAATAAAATACTTAATCATTTAAATATACTAAATAAATATTATTGTATATATATGGAAATACTGTGTATATAAAAAAACATCTATCTCTCCAGAGCTTTAATATTAAGCAAACATTTAATGGAACACATATCATATAGCAACTCCTTCCTACATTTCACAAGCTGCCACCCCTACCATCAAAAGAAAGGGGTGGTTAAAGGACAATTTGTCCGTGCCTCCCGAATGTGTTCTACAGATAAAGCATTTGAGGAGGAATGTTGGAAACTCTGGGAAATGTTTAACAATAGAGGGTATCCGGACAAACTGTTAAATGTAGTTTTTCTTGAAGTTAACAACAAAAGGAAGGTTGGCTTGCTTGGGCCTATCTTCAAACGAACAAATACGGTTTTTGACAATATAAGTCAAGATACTCAGTTGGATAATAACAATTTAGAAGGTGAAAACAGTACTAAAACTGAAATCAACTATAACATCAGTTTTCTGACTCAATTTAATTCCTATGCTTCACATGTCAGATGTGATTTACAAAATATTGGGAATTTATCATGCAGGATAGAAAATTACATTCCCTATTAGGTCCTAAATTGAATATAGTATACAAAAAGGCCCTCTCTACAAAAAATCTACTGGAATTCCCACTTAAAACTTATAAAGCCAATAAGGGCATGTTCAAGTGTGGGAGATGTAAATATTGTAGGTTTATACAGATAGGTTCCACCTTCACTATTAGAGGCATTAAATATTATATTAATGGTAAATACAATTGTGAGAGCCAGGGGGTGGTATACCTTGCAAAGTGTAGAGAATGTTCGGCTTACTATTTTGGGAAAACAGAAAGACATCTAAAAAACAGAATTTATGAACATCTGTATGCTATATCCAAGCAAAATCCATAGAACGCTTTAGCTAAGCATATTATTGAGAATAATTCCCATAGTTTTCTGTTTAACATAGTGGAAAAGGTAGATAAAAATCCCAGAGGAGGGCCATGGTATTTAAAGTTGCAAGAACGTGAACTCCTTTGGCAATTGAAAACTAATGCCTATACCCATCCTGGCATCAATGATATGTGTTCCATTAAATGTTTACTCAATATTAAAGCTTTGGAGAGATAGATGGTTTTTTATACATGCAGTATTTTTATACATACACAATAATATTAATTTAGTATATTTAAATGATTAAGTATTTTATTTCATTTTTATTTAGTTTATATATATATATAAAAATGAATAATGAATTATTTGATTTTTCCTTATAAAAAATGAGCTACATTTTAGAAGTATGTTTTAGGCAGTTGGTATGGTTGAATAACATTTTTTATGCACCTTGTGAGCCTCTAGCTTTAAACTAGTTGTTTATTGTTGTAAAATTGTTGATTAAATCAAGGGCAAGTTAATTAATTAATTTAGGGCTTGGTTCAGGTATTTGCATATAAAATGTCATGTGTTTTATTCTAACTTTGTCTGAAGAAGTGCAAGCAACGTTTTGCATGAAAGCGCTTACTAAGTTTAGTAAAGAAATTTGGTTCCTATTTGACTGGCGTGATTTGTAGCCTCCGTTTTCTTCTTTTTTCATGTATTATAATCATTTGGCATGCCAATGGCCAAAAATATGGCCATTGGTATGTAAAGAGTTGCAAAATTATAAAAATTAAAGTTTATTTTTTGTTAGCCGATTTCGGACGTTTAAGCATAGAGCAGCAGTGCCCAAACATGATTGTACTGAAAATAAAAAAAAATTGAAAAGACAATTTTAAGTGAAATCTGCATTTTGCCATTATAGTGGTAGCGTGTAGAACCAAAACAATAACAGGTAACACTGCTTACTAAGGGGAAAGGCTCTGGTGTAGTGGTGTAACAAGGGACTAAGGCAGTGGGGTATGCAAATTAGCAAAATTTACTGAATCACAAAATGGGAGACCATTGTCTGGCTGCACCTAACCGTGTAGGAGCTGTAATGTAGTGGTGTAAGCAGGAAAAGCAGTTGACATGAAAAGGATATGTGTCATGCTTGGTGTAAGCACATTGGAGCTCCACACCTTCCATTTGAGCTTAGCCAAGCACAGCTAAGCAAGGGGGTATGTCTGAGGCTGTGTTTACTTATTTAATGAAATGAGGAGCATGTTCACATCAAGGGGAGGGCCATTTCTCCTTAAAAGTGTTTACTTTAGTTAAACAGGTTTGTACAGTGCACAACGGCTCTTAAATAAAACAAAACAACCCCTCCCAGAAATAGCAGAACTATTTAAATTCAGGCAGCAGGTTTGCGTGGCGTGCCACGGGGCTTAAAAGGGGCAGTAATGGGAAGGGAAAAATAAAAAACAGGAAATAGCAGAATAAAAGCAATCAAGTACAAATAATATAGCTGGCAGGTGGAATGTATCTTAGTAAACCAATCATACAGGCAGGATCTGCAGCACAACAGTATAAATTGTGCAAGCACCTTTCATTCTGGTTTTTCCCACAAACTCTGCACTATTGGTGTACACACTCAGGGGGATTTTAACCGACAACATGTTAGCGGCTGCTGTCACTCTGAAACATCAGTATGTGCTAGAGGCTGAGGGCAGTGAGGAGGATAATGCTGGCAACGACCCAGACTGAGGAGGAAGAGAAGAGTGTTCAGACCCAGGGTAACCTACCAGGTGTTACGTGATCTGGAGATAGTAGAGTGCTACAGGGTGGACAGGGAAATACTTCAGCAACTCATTGAGCTGTGCTGGCCTCACCTCAGACCCAGAGCCAACAAAGGGGAACCAATCCCAGTGGATACCAAGGTATGCATAGCCTTAAGAATAATAGCTACAGGTACTTTCCAAAGACCTACTGGGGACATCAATGGGGTCTCACAGGCATCTGCATCCAGGGTACCCCACCAGTTCCTGGATGCCATGCCACCACATGCAGGTGAGCACATTTACTGCCACAGCATCCGTGAGGAGAGGACCAGCAATATGAGCAACTTCCGCCATGTAGCAGACTACCCAGAGGTACTGGGTGGCATAGACCGCACACACATCCACATCAAAGCACCACCTGGTGAGCCGGGTAGGGTCTACCTAAACCAATGCTTTCACTCCATCAACTGCCAGGTTGTGTGCAATGCCCAGGGCATTATCATTAATGTGTGTGCTGGCAGCCCTGGAAGCTATCACAACTCCCACATCTGACATTCCATAGAGCTGTACCAGGGATTTGCCAGGGAGGACATCCCATATGACCATCTGGTGAGGGATGCTGGCTATGCACTGGAGCCATGGATGATGACATCCATCAGAAATGCACACCCATCCACCCCACCACCCACCCAAGAACACAGTAATGAGGCACACACACAAACCAGGATCATTATAGAGTGTGTGTTTGGGATGCTTAAATCACGGTTCTGCTGCCTTGACATATCTGGTGAAGCCCTGCAGTACTCTCCAGCCACATGTGCACACATGTTCATAGTATGTGCCATGCTACACAATATGATCCTGTGGAAACAGCTTTAGCAGGAACAGCATGGGGAAGGGCCACATAGCCCCCCCACCATTGCCAAGATCCCCACAGGCACAGAAGGACTTGGAAATGGAACCCCCTGAGCCAGGTCCTGTAGGTAGATGAAGGCATGCCCAGTATGCCCTGGCCTTGGCAAAGAGGCAATGTACAGCACACACACTGCCACTGTAGGGACCCAGGGACTGACACCTCTCTCTGACTTGCATACACAGTAAAATGGATGCCACACACATCACACTACCTTACCATGTATAGGCAGTATACATCGTGCATCCGACATAGGCAGCCCTCAAGCACCATCCTCTCAACTGCTGCAGGCACAAGGTAAGTCAGTCTTCTTAACAATAAATGAATGGATTAGTATGTTCTGGTAGCATATCTATGGTATTGCTGCATGCGTGCAAGGGAATGGGGTGGCCTACTGGGAGAGCAGCAGACATCTGACAGCTATGTGGGACACCAGGAAATGTTTGCCCAGTACTGGCTTCCCACACTATGGAGTAGTACCCAAGGTGACAAATCCCACTGCAGTATATATGGGGGGCCAACTAACTGGGGGAGTCATAGGTCACAGGCATGGATGTCAGTGTGGGGGTCCCATACTCACCCCCAGTCACACCCAACAAGTCAGCTGTAGAAAACCATAAAGAAATGTCTGGCAAAGGCCCACAAATAGCGACAATGATGAAATACCCAGCTACAGACTTACACAGTGATAGCACAGCAGATCTTGCAGTTGCAGTAAGGCTCTGAAGGGTAAGAAGTCTGAAACTCAAATGTATGCCAATCTGACATGTGGTCTTTAGTGATATGCCTCTAGTCTCCAATACAGGGCACAATACTATGCTAAATGGAGCCAAAATGTAAAGCAAATATCAGCACAGTCTGTGCAGATATGTACAGTTGACAGCTTTGCCCCCCACACACACACACACAGACATATTCCCATAGAAATGCAGTAACATGTATGCTTGCAGGGGAAATAGCCAGGTCTGTCTCAATCAACCTGATAACTTGTAGCATGTCCACAATATGCAGGAGCAATGAGCTATGTATATGTGTCGTTAATACTGTCAGGATGTTGCCAGCACTTACTCCTGGCTGTTGTGTCATAGTGGCCAAGGTACAGTGCTGTCTTTGACAGGGCCATGTTCCAAGAACTGTAGTGCCAACTATTCTGCATGTTAGCTACACCTATGGTTGGAGTTGTACACACTGTCCAGATGTCAATATCTGTTAATGCAGGAAAGCTGTACAGGTCATGGACAGGGGGCCACGCATACGGACAGTACACGGCTTGGAGTAACCTACACAGTGCCTACCATACCTCTCAAATGTACATGCCTATTGCAGAATGTCCAGAGGTTTGCATCATAATTATTGTCTGTATAACATGAAAACATGAAATAGTGGTTGTCTGCAATTCACTGGCAAATCACATAAGACTAAGGTCAGAAAATAATGACAGCTTGTAGTGTCAGACTTCATACCCTATAGAAACACACATGCTAATGCAAAACCTATTATTGAATCACCTTTCTAGGTTTGTAAGGCCAAAACTTAAAAATGGTCCCTATATTTAGGCCTCTGTCCCCCAATTACTTATGGCTTTGTCCAGATGTCTGTCTCTCAGAAGTTGAGAATTATGGTGCCTTGTAGGACAGCAGGTACCTGAAGGTCAGTGTACTGCCAGTATATAAAAGGCTGCTACCTGTGTCAGCACCGACATGTTACTGGCAAACAGCCATATCCCTGGAATGACACCGATTGTCACAAAAGGAGCACAAGTATGCCTTGTATATTGGTTCGGCTTGTCCTAACATTGTATTTGCCTGCCAACTATTTGCAAAACAAGAAGGGGTCATGTCAAAACAACAATGGCAGACAGTGGGGAAGCAGACATCAAACCCATAAGAGCAAACAAGCAATTACCAAACCGGTCTCCCAACTGTCTACGTTTGGCAGAAGATTATTAACACCCTGTCCCCATGTGTGGGTCTTTGACTGTCATATTTGGGCCTTTCCAGATGTCAGTCTGTGATGATATGACAGCTGGCCCACATGTAGCCTCATAATAACATATAGCAACACCAACCATCTGAGGACCACAGCAAATGGAGTAGTGCAATGATGGACAACCTGCTAAATAGATACACTCAGAGGTGTGAAGTCCACAACCCTGCGTGCGATGAAACAGCATGTACCTGCCCACATCTGAATTACAAATGCATAACAGCAGCCATTGTGGCCAAAACCTGTGACTGGACTACAGAACTACAAAGAGACACACATAAGGGGAAGGGGAGCCACAGACCAGACAAATGGAGAACGTGCGCACCATTACAGATTGTGCAGTAACATAGGTGCCATGCAGTGTAAAGAGTCAGTAAACATCACCTGCAAATACACAACACACACCCATAAAAAACTTCTCCAAAGCTAACTTCATGCTACTCAAGTCAGAAGTGACAAACTTCATGATACCCATGCAGACGGGAACTGAAGGTTCAACTGCTGAATCCTACACTAAGGCACTGTACGAGTACATCCACTCGTGCATGAATCGTGCCATTCCAAATAGAACCAAGATGCTCTTCTCCAAAAATAGGAAGCCAATATGGTGGTCCCCTGCCATAAACAAAGTATACAACAGAAGGAAGAAACTGTTGCAGAAAAGAGGAAAATCCCAGGATGCAAATACTCTCTTACCAGCCTCAGTAAGAAGCTGAGATCCCTAACAAAATCCTCCAAAGCTAGTTACGAAAATAAAATTGCCAAAGATTCCAATGGCAACCACAAGGCATTCTATAGTTATGTCAAGAATCTAAATGGCAATGCTCAGATCTGCTCTGAGCTACAACAGAATGGCATTAAATATACTGATCCCAAGGATATTGCCAATATCCTGGCAGATCAATTCAGTGCCAACTTCACCCCCCTTTAACTCCCTTAAGGGCCCATCTCAATACCAAAAGATTGCCAAATTCTGGTAAATATGACCACACAGGTAGAAAACACACTCTCCAAAGCCAAAAATACAGCATCCATGGGACCAGATGACATTCCAGGCTGTGTACTACATGAACTACAAAATGAACTGGCACCTCACCTAAGTCTCATGTTTAAATATAGCCTCACCTCAGGCTTCATGCCCAATGAGTGACACACAGCTACAGTTATCCCACTCCACAAGGAGGGATCCACCTTGGATCCCGGGAACTATCGTCCCATCAGTCTGATGAGCCTGAACTGCAAAGCCATGGAACGCATTATCATGGAACTTATAAACAAAGACACTGGCAACCTTCAAACATTGGACCCCAGCCAGTTTGGTTTTGTAAAAGGCCAATCTTATCTCCTCAACTTGATTGACGTCTTTGAATCAGTCTCCAGAGCTGTGGACGAGGGCAAGGCAGTCCACACAGCCTATCTGGATCTCACCAAGGCCTTTGACACCATCCCCCACTCTAGAATCATAGATAAACTTACTAAGCTGGGCATTAATCCCTACGTCGCATGATGGGTTGCCAACAGGTTTACTGACAGAACCCACACTGTAAAAGTAGCCGACTCAAAATCCATCTCCAGAAAAGTGACAAGTAGAGTACCTCAGGGTTCAGTCCTGGGACCACTCTTGTTTGACATCTACTTCTCTGAAGTAAAGGCTAGCACAAAGGGAATCTGGTTAACAAAGTTCACAGATGACTGAAAACTGGGTGCCATTATTGAATCCCCAAATGATGTGGATATTCTACAAAAGGGCCTTACAGAAACAAATGCTTGGTGCTAGAGCCATGGGCTCAAGCTCAATGCCAGGAAATGTATAGTTATCCCCTTTGGGAAAAAACATGTACCCATGAATTACCACATAAGTGGCAGTACACTAAACACTGAAAGTGTGATAAGGGACTTAGGGAAACAGGTGGACAGTAGTCTCACCTTCGATAACCACATCGCCACAACAGTCAGGAAATCCTTCTATGTGGTACACCTCATCACTAATGGCTTTTCATCCATAAAAAAGAGGTCATTGTTCCACTGTACTCATCCCTCATTAGACCCATTATAGAATACAATGCCCGTTTGGTATGTACCTCACAAGACATCTGCAACAACTGGAAAGGCAACAGAAATACCTCACTAAAAGAATCACAAGTCTAAAGCAGATGCCCTATCCTGACCATCTAAAAAAACTCCAGCTATACACTACCACATATTGCCATGTCAAACCCAGAGCTGTTGGACATGCTACACTTAAAGAAATCCCAATCCCTCAGAGCCACACACTCCAGAGATCTAAACCTGGTCATCACAATGAACAAAACATGCTGGAGGGATAGATTCCTGACACAGAGACTCCCCATACTCTGGAATAGTCTGCCCATACATGTCAAGCTGAGTGCCTCTTTGGCCCTCTTCAAAAAGAACCTTGATGATTAGATGGGAGATAAGAAATTCACCCCAGGGATCACATCAGTCGCCCTGCTAGACAGGGGACCAGGGAAGTAAATATTCTGGGAAGAAATAGCCAGGGAATTGTTATGGCTAGGCTTGTATAGGCCCTAGGACTGATAGCCTAGTACCAACCTATGAACCTACGAACCTATGAAAGTGGAGGTCCACAACAAAACAAAACTCAAACAATGGACACCTCAGAGGCAAAATCACATGAGAACTCCGCAAACCTACACACCACTGACCATGTAGACTCCACACACCAGGGTCTTGCAAACACTAAGGCTTTACTACACCCCCAAACACCTACCCTACACAGATAGGGTAACAGCACTATCTCTCTACCCAGTTCCATACAGACTCTGATGAGGTGACCCCTGTCTGGCATACAAAGCAATTCAGACCCTGCCTTGATGGGACACTTGCACATTTGGAACTCAAGGCCCATTCCATCAACCTGTAGGTGCAGCATCAACCTGGGCTTTGATATCAGTATGGCTTGTTGGTGTGACAGATATGTGTACCACACACTCCCCCCATCTGTGGAATACACCCCCTGTCAACAGCAAGCCAGGTGCCTCAATACCCCTAGTGATGTGCTTCCTGTATAAGTGCACAGGAAACACAAAATACAGTCCTGTGATCCCACCTGTGTCCCTGCTGGACAGGGGCTCTGTGTGTTGACATGTTGTAACATGGGCTACACTGTCATCTGTGTGGGTTATAAGGGCTTCAGGGCCAACATGGCCCACAACACTTCCCAGTGCCCTACTTTAGCAGTTATGTTGATGTCGTTCCCCTTAGAAGTACCTTTGCACAGCCTCAACCCTATAAGCTCTGTAGCATGTGCGATAACTGTCTAACACTATAGTACAAATAACTATATAGGCAGGGGTTCTATTCCTAGTTTTCGCAAATATGTGTTTGTGTAAGTTTGTATGTTTGTAGGCTGAAGTATTTTCAGGACTTTCTCACCCACAACATTTCCCAGTGTCCTACTTTAGCAGTCCTGCTGATGTCAATCACCTTAGAAGTACCTTTGTACACTTGTTAACCCTATAAGCTCTGCAGCACATGTGATAACTGCCAGTTCTGGCAAATGTGTGTGTGTGTGTGTGTGTGTGTGTGTGTGTGTGTGTGTGTGTGTGTGTGTGTGTGTGTGTCTGTGTGTGTGTTTGTAGATTGAAGTATTTTGAGGACTTTCCCACCAGTACACGTCCCAGTCCCCTACTTTATTAGTCCTGCTGATGTCATTCACCTTAGAAGCACCTTTGGGCACTTGTCAGCCCTATAAGCTCTGTAGTGCATGCAGTAATTGTATAACACTATAGTACAAATAACTAGAATGGTAGGGGTTCTACTCCCAGTCCTGACAAATGTAAGTTTCTTTATAGATGAAACAATTTTAGGCCATTCACAATCACTATACTTCTTAGTGCCCTACTTTAGCAGTCCTGCTGATGTCATTGCCCTCAGAAGTACCTTTGAACAGCTCTCAGCCATATAAGCTCAGTGTTGCATGCAATAACTATATAACATTATAGTCCAAATAACTAGATAGGCAGGGGTTCTATACTCAGGTCTGGCAAATGTGTGTGTTTGTGTATGTGTATGTACAAAAGTATGTAGGACAAAGTATTTTGAGGAGTTTCCCACTCAAAACACTTCTCAGTACCCTACTTTAGCAGTCCTTCTGACGTTATTGCCCTTAGAAGTACCTTCAGACAGTACTCAGCCCTATAAGCTCTGTGGCATGAGTAATAACTAAGTAACAGTATAGTACAGATAACTAGATAGGCAGGGGTTCTACACTAAGTTGTGGCAAGTGTGTGTGTGTGTGTGTGTGTGTGTGTGTGTGTGTGTGTGTGTGTGTGTGTGTGTGTGTGTGTGTGTGTGTGTGTGTGTGTGTGTGTGTGCGTGTGTGTGTGTGTGAAGGTGTTTGTAAGTGCATGTATGTTTGTAGGGTAATGTCTTTTGATGCCCTTCCCACCTTGTACATTTCCCATTGCGATACTTTACAATGGCTCTTGATGTAACTCACCTTAGTCATACCTTGCAACACTGTTAAATCCTATAAGCTCTGTGGCACATGTGATAACTACGTACCACTGTCATGCACATAACTAGATAGGTAGGGGTTCTAAACTCAATAGTGGCAACTGTGATACTGTGTGTGTGTGTGTGTGTGTGTGTGTGTGTGTGTGTGTGTGTGTGTGTGTGTGTGTGAGTGTGTGTGTATGTGTGGGTGTGAATCATATCCTCTGGGGGGGTGGGTTCATAGGTTCATAGGTAGGTTCTAGGCCATCGGCTCTAGGGCCTATGTAAGACTAGCCAACAAGTTTCCCCTGGCTTTTACCACCCATGGATGCTATTTATCTGCACCCCTCTCTAGCAGGGCCACTGATGAGATGCCTGGGGGGAATTTACTATTGCCCATCTACTCATCAAGATTTTTATTTTAGAGTGCTAGTGACGAACTCTGCTTGACATAGAAAGGTATGGGAGTATGGGAAGTCTCTGGGACAGGAATCTATCCCTACAGCATGTTCTGTTAATTGTGGTGACAAGGTTTAGGTCTTTAGAGCATGTGGCTTTGAAGAATTGGAATTTCTTTAGGTGTTGCATGTCCAGCAGCTCAGGGTTTGACATAGCTTTATATGTTAGGCAAAGATCACCTCGGAGTAGAAGATATGCTATGGAGTAAAGCCAGAGTTTTTTGAGGTGGTCAGCATAGGGTAACTGTTTGAGTCCCATAATCCTCTTTGTGAGGTATTTTTGTGGCCTTTCTAACTGCTGCAGTTGCCTTGTAAGCTACATTCTGAACAGGGCATTGTACTCTATAATGAATCTGATGAAAGCCAAGTAGAGGGGGACAATGACTTCTTTTTTCCTGGTTGAGAACCCTTTCATGATGAGGTGTGCTACATAGAAGGATTTACTGATTACTGAGGTAATGTGATTATCAGAGGAGAGGCTACTGTCCACCAGAGTCCCAAAGTCTCTTATCACACCTTCAATGTTAAGTGGGCTGCCACCTATGTGGTAGTTCATGAGTACAGGGTTTTTACTAAAGGGGATGACAATGCATTTTTTGACATTGAGCTTTTGCTCTTGACACCAGGCATCAGTCTCAGTGAGGCCCTTTTGCAGTATGTCCACACTGGGGACTCGACTATGCACAATTTGCAGTCAACTGTGAACTTTGTCAGCCAGTGGACCTCTCTGTTGGCCTGTACTTCAGAGAAGTAAATCCCAAACAGAAGGGGACCCAAGAGTGAACCCTGTGGTACTCCAATTGTCACAGGTTTTGAGTCAGATTTAAAGTCCACAATTTTTACAGTGTGGGTCCACTCTGTGAGCCAGTTGGTGACCCATCTTGTGGCGTGCAGATTTATACACAGCTTGGTGAGTTTATTTATGATACCAGAATGGGGGATGGTGTTGAAAGCCTTGGCAAGGTCGAGATAGGCTGTGTGGACTGCCTTACCCTCATCCACGGCTTTGGTGACTGTTTCAAAGAAATCGACCAGGTTCAGGAGACATGCTCTGCCCTTCGCAAATCTGAAATGGGTGGGGTCCAGAGTTTGGAGGTTACCAATATCCTTGTTTATGATTTCCATGATAATATGCTCCATAGCCTTGCAGACCAGGCTCATCAGGCTAATAGGGCGATAGTTCCCGGGGTCTGTGGTGGCTCCCCCTTTGTGGAGTGGTACACCTGTTGCCATGCGACATTCAGTGGGTACAAAGCCTGTCGAGAAGCTATGATTGCACATGGTGCTTAGGTGGGAGCTAGTTCATTCTGAAGTTTGTGTAGAACTCAGCCAAGGATATTGTCTGGTCCCATGGATGCTGTATTTTTGGCTTTTGATAGTGCAGTTTTCACCTGTTCAGTTGTGATTGCAGGGACACTGCATTCTTCCAGTATGGATATGGGCCCTTTAGGAGGTGAAGGGGGGTAAAGTTGGCACTGAACCTATCAGCCAGGATTTTGGTGATATCAGTTGGGTCCATGAATTCTGTGCCATTGTGCTGTAGCTCAGAGCAGATCTGGATGTTGCCATTGAGATTCTTGATATAGCTGTAGAATGCTTTGTGGTTGTCCTTAGAGTCAGTGGCAATCTTATTTTCATAGTTTGCTTTGGAGGATTTTATGAGAGATCTCAGCTTCTTTCTGAGGCTGACCAGGGAGCTCCTCCACTCATGGGATTTTATTCTCTTTTGCAGCAGTTTCTTCCTACTATTGTAGAGTTTGCTAATAGCAGAGGACTACCAGATTGGTTTCCTTTTTTTTGTAGACTGCATCTTGGTTCTATTAGGGATGGCATGACCCATGCACCTGTGTAGGTGCTTATAGACTGGGTCTGTATAAGATTCAGCAGTGGTAACTGTATTGTCCATCTGCATGGGTGTTGTGAAATTGACCACTTCTGCCTTATGTAGCATGAAGTTGGCTTTGTAGAAGGTTTTACTGTGGTTTCCTTAGTGGGGGTGGGGGTGGGGGCAAGATGTGGATATCTAAGGTGATTAGTTTATGGTCGGTTCTGACCAACGAGCAGTTGACTTCAGGTGTGGAGCACCTGTCGCTCATGTTGGTAAGTACTAGGTCTAGGATGTTTTTGCTCCTAATAGGGGTGTTGACAAGCTGATCCAGGGCATTGGATTTTACAAATTTTAGGAAGTGTTGAGGAAAGAAGTTATTACGTGTGGTTTTCCCAGTTAATGATGGGGTAGTTGCAATCTCCCAATATTAGGGTGTTTGGTTGGACCCTGATATTCTCTATTATATCAAGAAAAGAGGAGTGGGAATCCTGGGGCATGGTGGGGAATCTGTAGCAGGCTACAATATGGATTGCAGTTTTGCACAGAGTTAGTTGCACTTGTATAATTTCGGATGAATTATGTTGGGCAACTAGCCTGGAGGTGTGGTTATCCTTAATGAATATGGACACACCTCGGCCCTTGGTGTCTGGTCTTTGAGGCGGGTACCACCCAGTACATACTGCATTGTCCTACTTTACAAAGCCTGCTGATGTCATTCACCTTAGATGTACCTATATACACTTGTAAGCCCTCTAAGCTCTGTGGGGTGTGCAATAACAGTGTAAAGCTATAGTGGAAATAATTAGATAGATAGGGGTTCTAATCTCAATACTGACAACTCTAGTACTGTGTGTGAAGCATATACCCTGTGGTTGCTGTTTGTGTAGGTTATACCATTTTAAGGCCTGTTGACCCCTACCCATGACATTACTTTAAACAGCTTGTTAATGGCATCTGCATCATATGCACCATGTAACACTATACAGCCCATACCAGTCATCTGTACAGATGTACATGGAATATACACGTTTGAAACCCATATGTGGTCTGTGTTCTCTACCAATGAACATTCCTTTGATATCATTGCCAAATATGTCACAGTTACTGTAGTGACACACATGTCAGCATCAGACATTGCACCTGACTGACACATCATGCTGATACAAAGTATGTCACTCTATCACTTGTGCAGGTTTGTAGGAGCAGTAGACAAGACCAATCATTATGTCTGGTGGGTTATCCCACCATCCATGAAGGCATTTGCAAGATTACCTGTTGTAAGAGGTTGCATGTTAGGTCCCAGGCATATAATCTATGTGGAGCATGTCATGTGTATGAAGCACTATTGTACATACAGGTGGACATGTAGGGTTACTAATATGTCTGTTGGCAACTGTGTATGTGTTTCTGTATGCACAGCCCCCGTGGCTGTCTTTAGTGTGTGTATGAGATGGCTGTACCATTTTGTGTGCCCTTTCCACCCTGTGAACTCCCCCATTGCCAACCTACTGTCAGCCCATACAGATGTGATCCACCATACAAGCACAGTTGCACAATTTCTAACACCAAGCCACTGTGGTGCATGCACTGGTCATATCACTGTGTATTGCACATTAATAAATGAGTAGGTCATCTACTCTGATAAGTGTCACCTCCATGTGGATGTGTGTTTCAGTGCATGTCCCCATACAGCAGTGTGTGTGTGTGTGTGTGTGTGTGTGTGTGTGTGTGTGTGTGTGTGTGTGTGTGTGTGTGAAATGGCTCTAACTTGTTAAGGGCCTCTGAACCCACCAATGGCAATCCTAACAGCCCCTGCAATTGTCACCCACTTCAGTAGTAGTGGCAGACACTGCCACACTACAGTACCACTGTGCAATCTGTGCTATGTATCTAGTACTACCATTCATAAGACTGTGCAGGTGGGGGCTGTGCTCAGCCCTTCGTCAGCTGCCCCATGTATAGGATGATGATTCTACAGGACTATGATTCTGTGTGCACTACCAGCACGAGAGGCCAGACATGCATATGAGATAGCAGACACACATGTTGATGATTGTCAGGTTAGACTAACACAGGCTGACCTGTGTCAGGAATGCATACCCCAAACCTGTCATACACAGTACCAGGCATACCCTCATCAACTGCATGACAGTTGAGTGGATGTGACAGAAATGGCAGGGGCAACAGGTGCTGATAGCTGAATTTGTTGCTCTGTATGTGTGAGCCTGCAGTCCTACAGAACACCCAGGTGACATGTATGAAGGCTAGGTGGCTGTGTCAAGGGTATGTATGCAAGGTCACACTGTCTTCCACAATTGCCCCTCGCACACTGTTGCATGTAAACACACCTGGTAAACATGAACGTATACAGCTGTACCTTGGGTATGAAAAGGTCACTGTGTTTCCACTCCACCTTACTCATCATTGCTACTGTCATTAGGCCCACAGCCTGCAGACACACAGACACCTGGAACACAACCAGAATACAATATGTGACACTACAGTCAGTCAGTAGTACTAATAGCAATAGTGCATCATGGCTAACAAGGTACATACACCTCGATGTGTACCCATAACTACTGCCAGCAGACAGCGCCTTACACAGCATGACATTGCTACACTGTACTATAGTTACCCCATGCATCAGACCCATATGAGCATGTCTGTGTTTCGATGATATGGATAACAGCTTTGTGGCACAAGTATCATCACATGCACAGGGTGTGGTGTTGGATTGCCAGAGGCCTAAGCTGGGCCATATGGCTGACATCATGTGCATGTGTGTGTCTGGAGGTGTTGTGTTCAACTGGGCCATGCAGAGGAGCTGTGCGTGTTGGGTGGTGACCGGCCTTTGATAGGGATGTGTGAGTGTTTGCACACCATCATGCCATGTGGATGCCCAACACAGGACTATGTTGGACAGCTGTGGACTGTACATGGCATGATGTATGGTTCACCTTCTCCTGGCAGGGATGCAGGAACTGGTTTTGCCAGGAGTATCACTGGTACCGCCAAGCCCAAGGACAGATGCAGTACTACTTCCCAATGGTGATTGCTGTCTGCTGGGTCTGCATGCCTGATGGGACTGGCCAGGACAACGTGCCTGCTCCAGTGTGGTGTGGACAGCACTCTCCCTTCGGTAGTGTGGTTTGTACAGCCACTATGGGACTCTGAATGTGCATGGCTATGTGGGCTCACAGCTGATCATGTTGCTGACCTATGTCAACCTGGTCAATGCCCTACTCCCACCACATGCTCAGGCACAGACATTGCATGGTCAAGCAGTGACAATGTCTCATCCTAGTGTATATCCATGACATTGGCAAGCTGACTTAAAACATCACAAATTCCATGGAGGTCATCACGCGTGTCAGGGAGTACTGCATTTATGACCATGAGCATCTGTCTGGTGTTGTGGTCAGTACGCACCTGTGCCTCCATGACGGACCATGACATGTGTCTGTTGACACCTGCTGTGGCACTTGCGACAGGGGCTTGATGGTCAGCAGTCCCCCGTTGAGCACCCCTGTCCATCTGCCTGTGTGTGACCTTGCCTGCTGTCTGACTATGGCTGGTGTCTACACTCAAACTCACCGTACTCAACACACTAGCCTGTTCCATGCCACCACCATTAACCTGTCCGTTATCTGTGGCTGCTGGGGACTGGGTATGTGTGGGCATACTGACTTGTGTGATGGACATGGTGGGTGAAAGTGTGATATCAAACAATGGCATAGATTCAGGCACCAACAACCCCACCTGTGAGTCACTATGACCACCATCATCATGGAAGTCTGCTAAGACACTGACATCAGGTTGTGAGAGGGAGGGACACCAAGCACTGTGTTCACCTGTGAGGGGAAGACAACATATGTAAATTAATACCTTGCAGTATTATGTTTGCTGACACACACACACGCACACACGCACACACACACACACACACATACACACTCCTGGTGTACCTGGCACAGCTGTGACACCTACGGGCCCTTCAGGGCAGACCATACAGTAGTTCTGCCTGCCACAATCCATCTCTTTCACTGCTACTGCAAGGTCCACAACAAAGGGTGACAAATCCTACGATGTGATGGGCCTAGTAGCAGAATGGTAATTGTGGCCAAGACCAAGGTTATTGGAGTGAGCTATACAGTGTCACCAAGTGCATATACATGTACTGTAAGAGCCGACTTACTGCTATACAGACCAAACACAATGACAAGGTGTAACAATATGTTATGATAATTGATGAAGGAACAGGACTATACACTATCACTGCAGTACCTACACAGTTCAGATTCACAGGGATTCATTTCAGACAACATTGCAGGACAGTCTTCAATACATACAGGAAACATGTAAAGTACTAGGTACATAGCCTCATAAGATGATACCAGATTATTGGCCCTGATGCCCTCATAAGCCTGGCCCAGACTTTTGCCCATGTCCCTACAAAGCCAGGACCTGTTTCCCCTGTCCAGCTGGGATACATGCAGGATCCCAGGGGTGTACCATCCATTTCCATGCAGTCACCCAGCTTCTTCTTCAAGAGGACTGTACACGTACTGTTCTAGACATGGGAAGGGAGTGTATTTTACAGACAGTGCATTGTGTGGGACACTACACTATCCCAGAAACAAATACTATACATGTCACAGACCAGGTGAGGGCCTTGTGTGCATGATGCGTGAGTGTTTTGTCTTTCAGATATGCAAAAATGTCATTAAGGCTGGTTTAGAAATGGCCTTGTATGCCAGACACAGGTCATCTATGATCAGTCTGTATGAAACTGAGTACAGGGACAGGGCTTTTAGCCTATCTGTATAGGACAGGTGTTGCAGACCCTGGATTTGCCTGGTCAGGAACCTCTGTGATCTCTGCAACTACTGCATTTGCTCAGCAAGGTACATGCCAAAGGAGCCATTGTACTTGGTAATGCTCCTAATAAGGGTGGAGTACAGGGATCTTGGAGCCTCCTGGTTCCTGAATGACATACCCATATTTGTGAGGTGGGCCATGTAGACAGCCTTCCATACAATGGTGCCCACATGGTGGGAAACTGTCAGGTTGCTACCAACCTTGGTGCACAAGTTGCCTCACACCTAATTGCATGCTCAGTACATTATTATGGTCATAATTAGTGTGGATGACATCTGCCACAGCAGGGATAATGATACATCTCCTGGCATCCAGTTTCCGGCAATGCTTCTAGCACCAGTCATTAACTGGGTGAGGGCCTCTTGGGGGATGTTCACATCAGTAGGGGAATGTAAGACAGTGGCCAGCTTGCAAGCATCTGTAAACCTGGTCAACCACAGACCACTGCTTTTGTCCTGTACCTCAGATATGTATATCTCAAACTATAGAGGCCCCCAGACTGATCCTTGGGGTATACCGCTTTGGAAGACTCTAATACTAGAGGTGGGCTCCACTACATTCACCAAGTGGGTACTATCATTGAACCAATTAGCTACCCATCTGGTAACATACAGGTTGATGGCTAGCTGTGTAGATGTATGTATCCTGGCCGCCTGAGGATTATTGTGAGAGAATTAGGCTAGGTGAAGGTAGGCATTGTTCACCATCTTCCCCTCATCCTTGTGTTTGTTGACCACTTCAGAGAAGTTGACCAGGTTTAACAGGCCTGATCTCCCTTTGAAAATACCACACTCTGTGGGCTCAGGCATTTTGAGGTTGCCAATGTCCCTGTTCATAATGTCCTTGATATTGACTTCCATGCCCTTCCAGATCAGGCTAGTTAGGCAGATGTTCATATGATTGGCTGGGTCAGTGGATTGCTCCACCTTTGTGTATAGGGATGACAGTGGCTGTTCTCTGTGCAGATGGGATGACATAGCTGCTCAGGCTTTGGCTGACTACAGTGCATAATGATCTGAGAGCTCATGCCTGAGTTCATGTAGGATGCAGCCAGGGATGGTATCAGGCCTAGGGAGACTTCTGTGTGTTGCCTTTGAGAGGGCATTATGGACCTGCTTCCTGATGATGAGGGGAGGGGTGCAGGTGCTGTGCATGCACATGTGTACCAATGGGGGGACAGGGGGATGATGTTTACACTTCACCTGTCTGCAGCAGGTTGCCTATATCTGTGCCGTATGTGTATGTGGTGTTATTGACCACCACTACAGAGCAGATTTGTATGTTGTCTCTGGGATTGCAGACATATGTGTGGAAAGCCTAGTGATTGGCCTTGGTGGATGTGTCCAATTTGCACTCAAAGATAGACTTAGGGTAATTCACCTGTGACCTTATTTGCCTGTGCAGACCAAGGCAACATTGCTTCCAATAAGGCACCTGTTCCTTCTTGGCCCTGTCCAGCAATTATTTCCACCTTTTATGGTATTTGTGTATTGCTGCTGTCCACCATGGATGTTTACCCTACCTTGAGGGAGATGATGTTGTCCTGTCAGGTATTGTTGAGTCCATACAGCTATGTAGGTGCTCAGATAGTATTGTGGTGTGGGCTTGAACACTACTGCTAGCTCCAACTGATGGGACGTTGGCTGTAAAGCTACTTCTACCTGCTCTGAGGAGATTTATAGTCATTTGTGTAAAGTTAATTTTGTTTGACCCTGACTGGGGGGCAGGGGAGATGGTGATCTGAGCAGTGATGGCTATGTGCTCAGCTCTTCCCAAGGAGGATGATACTGTAGGAGTGCCACAGTGGCTATGCATCTTGGTTAGGACAAGGTACAGGATATTTCCACCTGTCGTAGGAGTGTTGACTGGGTGACCCACTGCATTGCCATTAACAAAACCGAGGAATATCTGTGCATTCATGTTCAAGTGGCATAGGTCATGTACACTATTGTTGGGTAGTTTAAATCACACAGGAGCAGGGTAGATAATTGAATCCTGGCAGATTCTAGCAAGTCCCAATAGGTGTGGTGGGTGTCCATAGTCATGGTCGGAGGCCTTTAACTAGCTATGATTTGAGTAGGTGTTTTGTCAACTAACTGCACTCAGGATGTCTCCCATACATCATACTGTTTGGCCAGCTTGGAGGTGTGTATCTGTATGATAAAGTTTAACACTCCACCTCCTGTGGCTTTGCAGCACTCCATTTGGTGTCTAACTGTATGATGGGATGAGTAACCTAGCAAGGTTAGCATGCTCTTCACAGCTGCAAAACAGGTGTTAATGACTGCAGAAATGTCGGCATCCCACAGGACAAGGTACGCTTGCATTGGCATGGGTTTCATGCTAAGACACCTAGCTCCTGTTAGAGCAAGACATCTGCACAAAGGCACACATCACTGGTGGGCAAAGGGTGAAAAATAGTGTCATTTTATGAATCTAGCTGAAACACATTTAGTTGCCAGCAAAGACAGTGTCACATTCACAGGTCTACTCTGCAGGTTATGACATCTGACAATCAAATGTATGCTATTATTTTATGACTTCAGTCTTTAATGGGTTGCCAGTGATGTACCAGACAATACACAACTGGATGAGGCATTGACTACAAATATGAGGCAGTCGTGTGGTTAGTCTGCAAAACTCTGGACAGTTGTCAGGTATGGGCTCAGTATATAACATACAGCTCAACACACACTTCTGCGCCTATTGTGTACTATACACATACCCTATATAAGCATCTTACATTTGTAAGACAAGAATATGTATCATAGTAGTATTCACAGGTGACATATGACTATTTACAACATCCCAGGTAGCTGGCCTAGCAGTGTCACACTCAGTATTGGACAATAGACACTCCAGTAGTAGTCATACATGAGCTGACTTTTGCTGGGGTGACTCAATGACCAGAGATGTGATCCATGTCACTGCAGACAAGGCAAACCAGAATGGCCATAGGTGCTGGACAGCAGCATGTGAGTCCAGCAGGTCTTGTTGTAACCTAGTGTTTAACTTCCTATTTCACATTATTGCATCCCCCTTCTGCATACCATTACAAGCTTATGTGATTGACATATCTGTTATAGTGCTGAAGAGTTTCCTCAGAATAATGCAAATGGTTAGGTTTGTGTAGTTGCAGTCTGTCTTTGTGTAGATGAGTTCAGGCCTGTGTTACATAGGCATCAGCTTGCCTTTTGTAGGTAATGATCATGAGCAGGTGATGGCCTGTGCACCAATTGGTGTCTCCCACTTGCTACATGCATCCAGAGCAGCTGTGTTGTCTTTCCATTAGCCAATGCCATAGCAACACAGTGCTATAATTAAGTCCTTCATGTGGGCCTTGCTCCTTTTCCTTGCCTGTGTGGAGGACGTTATGGAGGTGTGGGGGTTACAGCTTCACAGACGGTAGGTGGAAATACCTCTCAGGACAAGACATGTGGAGACAGCCCAACAGCATGGGGGACAAAGCTCCAGAATTGGGTATAGATTGTAAGTAAGTATTGCTGTTATACACATAGAGGATTGCTAGATTAACAGGGTTTGTCTGGACATGCGTCTTCTGTGTGACTTGATGTCTGACAGTGATATGTATCTGATATACCTCTCAACTGTGAAGATGTCCACAGACTGCCCAGAGGTTTGCCTGTTATGTTTGGTCTGTTCCTCAGACAATTTCTGTTTTTGAGAAATCAGTAGGATAATGTGAGGACTGTAGTCAGTAAATGTTGACATCCATTAGTGTTTCAGAAATCATATCCTTCACGGATGTTATGTTACAACAAACCCTGTAACACCAGCAACAGTTTCAGTTTTTAACACCATTATGTGAGATATGTCCCTCTTTTTGCTCCCTGTCCCCCAAGTATGTCATGCTTTGTCCAGACGTCTTGCAGTAAGAGGTTCAGAGGTATGGTATATCATTATTTACTGACTTCACTCCTGATATCATCCCAGTGACTTAGCAGACTCCTGGAAGTGGTATGCGGCAGTGGCCGTAAATATGGTCCCACACCCTGGAACTTCTGTGGAAATCTGTTCAGTTGAGAGTTATGCATGTCTGGCCATTGTTAACAGACTACCAAGATTGTGTAGCAGTGTTGCATGTAAATGTTTGCTGGGCTGTGTAGAGACAGTAGCAGATGTGAGTGTCATAGATCCTTTTCTATCTGACTGTGCATGCTGCTGCAGTTACTGGTGGTCTGTCAGGTGTATATGTTTCTAGGGGCAGACTGAGACATGCCCTGTAACACCTCAGGATTCTCAGTAGACTGTGAGTTGAGCCACTATATGTCAGTCTAGTGTATGACTGGCAATCAGGATATGTTTGATCAAACAGTCATTCTACTCTAGAGTTCATTTGGGGTACCGGTATGTTGCTGTAACCATGGTGCAAATGGTTGTGCGTGAACAACTTCTCACCAATGTCTGTTTTCCCTACAGTTCCAGCTCTGTAGGGCATGATATATTTAGAGATACATGGGTAACTCCCCAGAGCTGATTTGGGGTAGTGTTGTGTTGGTCTTACTGTGGTTCAGAAGGTGCTGGGTGAAATGGTTGACAGCTCTCAGTGTTTTTTCTCTTCTGTTACATGACTGCAGTCATACATCTCCACTGTTCAGATGTCTAGACACTGTCCAGATGCATGGCTCATATGTTTGGTCTGTTCCCCATAACAGTTGTGGGTTTCTGACAGATCACTGGGATGATGTGAGCATTGACATCAGTAAATGATGACAATCATTTGTGTTTCAGACTTGGAATCTATCAGGAAATATATGTCACATTAAACCACGCTACTCTAGCAGACTTCTATGTGTATAACAGCCATATTTGAAACATGTCACTATTGTTTGCCCTTTATCCCACCACTTTGTCAGGCTTTTTGCAGATGTCTTGCAGTAAGAGGTTGGCTTATATATATATATATATATATATATATATATATATATGTGTGTGTGTGTGTGTGTGTGTGTATATATCTATGTCTAAATACACACACACACACACACACACACACACACATATATATATATATATATATATATATATATATATATTTGTATTTGTATTTATATATGCATATACATGTATATAAGAGTACTACGGATATATATTTTTCCGTTATGTTAAACGACTGTAGTGCATGATATGTTTGTAAAAACATTGCAAATTCCTACAGCTCAGATGATGTAGAGGTACATTGCCATGATTGTAGTGTACAGCATCCCATGTTTGAGACTTAGCAGGGCTGGTTATTTTCTTGCTGGGCAGAATAAGGGCTGATGGAGACAGAGTGATTAAGGCACTTTTAAGCACTTGTAAGTGGGTTTGCATGATGTTGCGTGAAGCTAAGCAATGCTAAGAGGACTTAACCGTCTGTTAGCATTGCTTACAGATGGTTAAGTTCTCTTAGCTTCGCTTAGCACCGCTTACACCTGCACTAATTTTATTTAAAGAAAAGAAAAAAGGGGGATAGGAAAGTGGTGAAATGGGGGCAAGCATGGGGTAATACATTAGGAAATCCAGCTAGGGATGTGCAGGACAGTTGTAGGAAAGGACCATAGCTCTACATTTCTTCTGCAGCAACAGCTGTTAATAATGTGTAGAATTTGGAATTTACAGCCTCACACCCCACAGGGAGGGGTGTTAGTGACAGACATTTTTTGCATAATTTGTGGGTAGATTGATTAATTTCACTCTACATGGGGTGAAGTGTATAGCTATGTATGTGGCAATGATTTTTTTTTTTTAGGTGAAAGTGGGATGGGGAAGGGATATAGTTTGGTGAGGTAGGTTGAGTAGGATAGGTAGCATTTGCAGACAGACAAGACACACCAGGCAGCAGACAGGGGCAGTATATGACACATGAGGGGGTAAACACATTGGACGGGGAGGGTGGTTGGGAATCAGAGGCCCATGAAGCCCCAAATGGATACAGTGGGACTGAGGTCCCCACCCATGGGCAGTCACCACTGCACCTACACAGCCCCAAAGGTGGCTGTGCTGTGGGCTGGACAAAAGGGGCAGCCTGACCCTCGAGGTGTGCCATGCAGCCTTCCATCTGGTGCAGCTGCCCACCCAACTCAGAGTGGATGATGCTGCACACCATATCCCAGAACATTCTGTGGGTGACGGGCTCCTCTCCGTGCTCAGGCGCAGGGGGGGATGGGCCCCTTCCCCTAAGATGGTTCTACTCAAAGCTGGTGCAAGACCAGCAAAGGAGATGTTCTGGGTTGGGTCCCAGACATGCTTTGGCCCAGTGCCATGGCTAGATGGGGTGGGACTAACGGATTCGCCGGGATCTACCTTCCCAAACCTGCTATGGTGTTGTGATTTTCCTAGATATATTGCTTACTCATGAAAAACACATTTCAAAATTAGCAATAACAGCATGCATGGGTGTTCCCATTAACCCAAACCAACAGATTTGAACAGCTGCATAGCAAACAGAACAAATGCATAAATGGAACAACAGTAAGCATTTTAACAGCATGCAAGTTACATTGACAGTAACAGGCCACGAATAATGATATTTGAACAAGGTATGCTAATATGCAACCAATGAAATATATGAACAATAATCGAACACATGTCCAAACAATAGGTTTTTCAGAACAACATACTTGTGGTATATGAATAATAATTATTGATGCAGATGATGGGTGGGGGGAGAGAAAAAAGTCCATTAACTGTATAGGCTTCTATTTCTCACAACAGTACTGCTCAATACTCTACAGGTCTGCCCTCACTTTACATCTACCTATGGCCCATAGCTTCTGTGGCACATACATACCTGTTAGACTGTCAACCTCTAATGCTATGGAGCAGATTGGGTGAACTGTGGCTACTTTACTGGAGGGGGAATTGTACATGTTAGGGTTACATACTTGACAAAGAAGGGGTACCCTGCAATGATGTTTTGTGAGTCTGCTACTAGCATAGTTCACCTGGATTCCTATCTGTGTCCAAGGTGATTGGCAACAGTGTCCACTAGCCATGACAGAGTGACACTTAAGAGACATGTATAGGGAAGAGAGCATGGTGTATGTACCTATACTTCTGTCATTTGTAGGCATGAGGTTGGACAGTGGGACAGTTGTCCACTGTGTATTGTTATACCCTTCAAACAGCTACTACAAACATTTCATTACCTGTAAGACCTGTGGAGAAAAACAAATAATCAAGATTTCTTGAGTGCATATATGCACATATCTCAGTACCACTCCATGGATTCAAACCATGTTTGGGTGTGCTTAAATGTGCTACACTACTGCTTTTCATCACACCGAGCTACTGGGGAACTGCTGTTTCTTGTTTGATTCTGCCTAATACTCTATGGGTTAGACAGTCTGACCTTGTAATCCTGAGATTCATATATGACAGATAGTTAGTGTACTGTGTAGTAATCCTTTGAAATTATACGACCTGGAAAGCAAAGGTTAACACAAGGCACTGCAGCAGGGGATACTCTATAATACATTTGACATTAGTATTCAGGGTTTGGATCTTAGTGCATAACATATGTCATATTTCATGTATATCTTGATTTACAGATCCAGAATCTACTGTTTTGCATACTAGCTGATTCTCAGAACAACCTCTGTTAATTCATGCTGTCAAAGCCATATTTTCTGTGCAGAACCTGTACACATTTTATTTCTACAACAACATACCAGAAGAAACACAACAGTTGGTAGTTTAGGTTTTTATTGTACTTATATGACACAGTGTTCTTCTACTGCATATGCTGTAGATGACTATTAGTCTGGAAACCTTTTCTTTAATCGTTAGACTCAGAACACAGTAAACACTTGACTCCTTCTTATCTATTTCACTATATACTGCAAGGTAGATCTGTACTCGCCAGCCTGTCGGTGCAGCCTTGTCAGTCTGTCTGCATGGACCTCAGCATTGCCAGCCCTCTCCACTGCATCTGTAGGGGGAGATAACAAACATTATGCATACCTGTCTATTACATACTCAGGCTAGAATTTGGTACAGCTATATCTGGGATACTTACAAACTGCTGGAGCATGATTGTCCTGAACATCTTGGATCCATTAGGTCAAGAGTGCCCCCTTCCTCTGCTTTAGGTTGGCATAGTGATGCTGTTACTGCTCACCAGTTTGAGGGATGCCAGTGGCACTGGTGTGATCACATGCCAGATGGTTCAAGGCCTTCGCTTTATACTGTGAGCCCTGGTACTGGCCCTGCAGCAGTCTGTCATCAGGGTTTGCTACAAGGAGCTCAGCCATGACTCTGGACTCCAAAATGCCCCTGTGCTGCACCCGAAAGCATGAACCCTCACCAGTGTGTGACATAGTTCCTACTTAGAGCAAGCTGCAACAGATTCTGGCTGTTTTCCAGCCTGCACCATTTAAATAAGGCTATATTCCTACCCTTTGCTGTTATTGGACCATTTTGTAAATGCTGATCTCAGTTACATGGTGCACAAACCCACTAAGCCAATTTGAGCAGTGCTTAAAGGGGTAATTGCTGAGCACTGCTTAAAAGTGCACAAATCCACTTAGCTGAGCTGGCTGTGCTGCTTAGCATTTATGTCTAAGCAATGCTTACCATTGCTCACTTTTCATTTTTAGGAAATATCAGAATAATGACTTTATTAATCATTACTGACATATTAGTAAGTGTATATGATTTACTTTACATGATGTAAGTCTATGTGCTTTCATTACATTACCATGAGGTGTGACTATACTGTATGGGACGCTTGTGTATACATGGGTCATATCACATTATATGCACTCACACTTTACATTTTAGACCAGCTATACTACTCTTGTTGACAAATATCAATTACTACAATAATTAAAAATAAAAATAAGAATTTTAACACTGCTTTCCCATGTAAAAGTTAAGTGCCTGCCCTTTTAATAGAACCGTAAATACCTGCATGCAAAGCCAGGACTGTAACCACTATGCTATCTCAGTGGTAGGGTTTTAGCTGTATATTTTTATTTATCTCCTATGGGATGTTTAAACAATGCTGAGCAGTGGGTCATAATGTGCACACCCACTCAGCAATGCTTCAACATACCTTAGAATGGTAAAAAAAATAAATTAATAAACCCACTTTATTTACATGTATCTGTACTCATTTTCAGTCACAGTTACAGAAACTGTAAGGGGGGCACATGGGGACAGATTTTATATATTGCACTTACAAAGTTAGAAAGTGTGACTGTGATTTTCTAGTAAATCATTGGCAAATCACTCGGGGGTTAAGTCGGAACATACTGACAGGATTTGGGTTTTAGACTTCATACTCTTCAGCAAATCTGCAAAATCTGTTTATTATATCAACTTTCCATGTTTGTAAGAGCAATATTTAAAATGTGTTCCTATTTTTGGCTTTTTGTCCCCCCATTATTTATGGCTTTGTACAGATTTTTTGCTCTAGGAGGTTGAGAGGTATGTAAGGCAGGTATCTTTGTATTCTGCAGAAATGTTTACAGTTGAGGGGTATAGCCGTATGGCTCTTTCACAATGTAGGAGGTGTGAGACAGTACCTGTCACACACACCCTGCATTGCTTCCTGTTGGGATTGCTGATTTCAGTATCCGTGGACACTGAAAGCACTTGCAAAGTGCCATACAGCAATTTGACAATACAAGGGGTGTGTGACAGAACTGTCACACACCCCCTGCATTGATTTCTTGATCCCCTATCTATTTCAGTGTCCGTGGACACTGTTTTACTATTTTCTTTAATTACAGTGTTTGCAGACACTGAAATGCTTTTACAAAGTGCCGTACGGCATTTTCTGAGTATAGGGCATGTGTTAGATGTGCGGGCACTACTTAAACATGCCCCCTACACTCAGTAGTGTTCATGTCCATTTAGCCTTAGCAGTAGCGGGCTTTCGTAATGTGCAAGGTGTGCTGCTGTTAAAGTTAAGGGTAAATGGACATGGTTGCCAAAGGAAGAAAAAGCACCCAGCCGAAGTAGAGGTGCTAAACCATGATATACTCCACAATAAAAGATGATCCAAGGCCAATATAACGCTCCAAAAAGTAGTTTATTGATAAACTGACGAGTAGATACTTGCGTCGACCTAGGTTTCGTCCGTCTCCACGGACTTCTTCAGAACACAAGTACATTACCAAACAAAGCTGTTAAATACCCTAAATTACAACAGTCCTTAATCACTAAATTAAAAACTAATTAACCAATCAACAACATAATTGATGTTAACAATTTAAAATGTAAAATAAAACCAATATTATTAAAAATAACAACATTGTGTTTCACCCATCAATAATTTTTATATATCTTCAATACAGTATAATATTTTAGACTATTTTTTGTTAGATATATAACTTATAGATGTACATCATATACACATCATTTATTCATATATTCGTTCATGCATTACCTACATTCTACGCATGTATTTTTTATGTTTTTTTACATTTATATTTTGGACAATACATTTCAGTACACGGACAAATCAAATTAATTATATCATGTTTTTAATATTCATACAAATTTTATCAAACATTGACATAGGCATTAGGTATTATTCAACATATGTTTATATGTACATAATAACTTTTTAATTTTTCTTTTGGGCATTAGTATTGTTGAATATAATTATTTAATTATTATATTATAATATATAATATATATTTTATACATTAGTGAGTTTTTAATTATTTATTAATAAACATTCAGTTTACATTAATATTAGCATATAATGCAAGCATTACAGTTTATAAAAGTTTTCATATGCAATTATTGATGGGTGAAACACAATGTTGTTATTTTTAATAATATTGGTTTTATTTTACATTTTAAATTGTTAACATCAATTATGTTGTTGATTGGTTAATTAGTTTTTAATTTAGTGATTAAGGACTGTTGTAATTTAGGGTATTTAAGCGGCTTTGTTTGGTAATGTACTTGTGTTCTGAAGAAGTCCGTGGAGACGGACGAAACCTAGGTCGACGCAAGTATCTACTCATCAGTTTATCAATAAACTACTTTTTGGAGCATTATATTGGCCTTGGATCATCTTTCATTGTGGAGTATATCATGGTTTAGCACCTCTACTTCGGCTGGGTGCTTTTTCTTCCTTTGGCATTTGTTGGTACGCATTGGTTCCTGGTAAATGGACATGGTTCACTCTGTGCAGGAATAGCACTATTCCTGCATCTAGTTTATTGAATCCCGGGGTAGGTGTTTTAAAGCCACTGCCCTGTGTTCTTTCATACTTTCTAAGTACTCAGGAATAGAGATTCTAGTTTATTTTAATTGCACGTCAGCATGTTTGACCTAGTCTTTTTCACTTTTGCAAATCCTTTACTTTTTAAAATCCTCTAGATATCAGTCTTTGACTATTGTTCCATATATTATTTGTTTTCACTGTGATTACATTTCTAATCTTCAGTTTACAATTACTCAACTTTTTGAAAGTAATTTACTGTTTAGGTTGAGGTGTAATACAATTTCAGTTCAAGTTTAATCTACCCAGTCATTAAATGGCTTCCTTTTCTGAGGAAATACTAGAAAACAACAGTGTTTACTACAATAGACCTTGACTTGCTTTCTATACTTAATTTATATAGGTGCATGGCCTGATACTCCTCATTTACCTTTTATTAGATATCCCAAATGTTGTAGCTATTTTCAAATGGTCAAGTTCAGCAATCCAGACAGTGACTACCCTCTTGCAATCAAGAACGGTTTATCAAGGATGGTAAGCTGCACTCCAACAACACTGGAGACAAACATGTCTGCAGAATTAGGCTTTCCCATTCTAAAACCTGATAATATGACTTTTACCAAACAACATACAAAATTAAATTAAGTAGTTATTTTCTTATTGGTAATTACTAAGCTCAATGATTTTAAACTATCTTCAAGTTTGCATGTTTTATGTTTATCTTTTAAACCTAGTTTCCTCAGTCAAGTGTTCTCAGTACATTATTTTTGTAATTCTTGTTATGTAGTCTATTTACAGTCAGCATATTTGTCTAATTAACTTTGTGTGCATTCTTTATCTGAACAAACTTTGTGCAGTGTTGCTCGTTGATATCCATTCCATAACATATTAGTCTCATTCTTCATTCATCAATCATTTACTCCTTTTTTCTCCACTCCTTCCCCTAGTGTCGTAGTACTTTTATTAAAAGCAAAAGAACACAGATTGCAGTTTGCAAAAGGGGTGTTCTTCAGACAGCATTAGGCAGAATGTGGTATAATTTTTATTTATTTATTATTTATTATTTATTTATTTTACATTTGTTGACAAGGAATGTCTGGTTGGGCTAAAAGCCCTTTTTCAGCAGAGGCCCGGGGAGAAAAGCTCCATGTAATACAAATTTTACAGTTCCATAATTTTCTCCTTCAGTTAGATATAAACTTTGATTTTACCTAAAATTTCAGCTATACTAATATTATTAAAATTATATTAATCAAAAAAGCTATTTTCTTTCTGATACTTACCAGTTTCAATGATTTTAAGGTATCCTTCAAAATGCAACTTATAATTTTGATTCCCTCAGATCCCTTTCCATATAGAGTTATTCTCTTTTAAGTGCTGTCCTCACTCACTGTTCATAGTGCATTTTTACGGAATCTCCCACTGCTTTATCGTCCATGTTTTATGTACCATTTCTGTTGGAGAAGAGGAAAACATTTTGCAGGAATTCTCTCCTCCTTAAAATAACCATAGTTTGCTTTTCTATACCTGTTGACTGACTGCTTGTTACCTTGCCACATCCTGCTAACTTCAAATATTCTTTTCTCTTTGCCAGTTTATCTTGTGTCTGTTGACGGTCTGTGTAAGTAGATAGAAGACTTAAAGTAATGAAGGATACAATAACTTGAAATAAAGTTTCATTTCTCAGCAGAGTCTTATGGAAGGAGGGAAAAAAGCTTTCTTAAAGGCAAAGTTATCTTAGAAATCTTAGGAACAAACTTTATAAGGTACAAGATAATTCCTAAAACCTTTTGTATTACCTGCTTCTGTCTTTGACATCTGCAGAATTGAACTCTCTTTTTTTCTGCGTTAGGCTTTAGTTCCTCTGATATTAGACTACGACTCATGTATTTCATGGACCTCCTTTAAATCTGTGACACCCAGCCCCTTGCTATACCAAGTAGTTTTTCATACCTGGCCAGATACGCAATTAGAGGAACAAAGCTGGACAGCACCATTTGTTTTATGGGCAACTCCATGCACCCCTGCAGCTTCCTTACTTATATACATTAACTCTATGTTTGTACACCCATCGGAAGAACAGAAACAACCAATAAGGGTAAAAAAAAAGCAAACTATAAAGCAAAGAGGAATCATACTCTCTCCTCAAGCAATGTGCATTATGCAAGAGCTACAGTATTCTGTTTAACAGTATAACCATAATGCTAGGTTTGTTAAAAGATGTCAGACTGAGTTTTTAAAGAAGGACTCCAGTACTATAATGCAGTCAAGTTTGAAACTGGCAAAAGGAGACATTTCACCTCCTACTGATGCACCCATTTACATCATTCAGCGTTTTCAGAAGAGGATGATTGAGAGGAGAGAAGGGTGGAGAGGGGCAGGGCTGGGGTGGTATGATGAATATGGTTTCTCTCACGTTTTTACCATGGGAAGAAGTAGCAACCCTATATATAGCAGTCATGTCACTCTTATTCTACATTTGCTCTTACTTATCTTGAAATTATGTTGTCAGTCTCTTGTCATATTCATGTCTGACCAATGCCTAGGATATCATCTACAAACCCTTCGAAATACTTGTGCAGCCGTTCTTTGGAATGCATGTGGTACTAAAGAAATACCAAACATATATCAATGAATTTGGCCCTTCCTAATGCCATATTAAGTGTATAGACTTTGGAGCTTGCTTCATGTAATTTAAATGGCAAATATTCTGACTTGCACTCTTTCACACCTCATTGTATCATCTTTTCATTTCGTTAGTACCCTTTAGAGCTGTTTGTGGGAGCAAGTCATTTTCATATTTCTATTGAAAAAAATACAAATTATTTTGAACATTATTGCTTTTGTTTTTATACATACCAGCAAAATGCCCTTTTCTAGACCAGACTACAGGATTGATGAAATGTGGATCAAAGCTTTATCGTAGGCTGATAGACATAATTCTTTAAAATGTGTAGGAGTACTTTCACTTGATATTTATGCAGCCACAGTTTTTTTTAACTTCAGGTCTATTTCAGCTAATATCCTGCCTATGTTTCATCATTTCAC
Source organism: Protopterus annectens (assembly GCF_019279795.1). Taxonomy (NCBI): domain Eukaryota; kingdom Metazoa; phylum Chordata; order Ceratodontiformes; family Protopteridae; genus Protopterus; species Protopterus annectens. The sequence goes on from NC_056735.1 coordinate 293,941,471, forward strand.
CCCCCCCCCCAAAAAAAACTTTACCTTTTATGAGTGACTCATATAACTCACAAAATTCGCAATATTTGGCTCTTTTCTTTAGCAGTAATATAATCATCTATAGTCCCTTTAGGACCTTTGTGCAGAATTAGTGAATAAACAGTACATTCTTTCTAGGCTTACAGTAATCCCTGAAAGAAGCCCTGAGTAGTATTATTTAATCTTTTCCACTTTAAGTAAAACTGAAATATCAAATATTTCCAAGGCTTTTCTGCTACTTACAAGCAGGAATAAGGAATGTAGCACATATGTATCACAGTTAATCTGGTCACAGTTTGAAATAAACTGAATTTCTGGGTCCACTTTTATACAAAATTTACAGATAATGCATGAATTATAGGGGATGCAATTATATAATTTTATATTGAAAATTATACTTCTGTATTTTTCAAATCACAAATTCTTGAAAGATTATATATATATATATATATATATATATATATATATATATATATATATATACATTTCTAATGAAAATAATCAAAAGACCCAAATGTTCATGTTCAAAACATTGATCACAAAATGTCGAGAATGCAAATGTCAACATATTATTATGCATGCATCTTGGTGCATGCAAAATTAAAACAAAAAAAGAAAAAACATAATGTTTTTACATGAGGGCACCCCCAAACCTCCCACTCTTTCTGCTAATTATATATATTAACTCTGAGATCACACAATATCAGGGAAATGGCATTTTTCTAACCTTGAGAATTGTGCCATCTTGCACACTTGTTGACCATCTCATTAGTCGATCAAATTTTGCAACTAAACAGATTCCATCCAAAGTGAGATTTGGTTATATGCATTGCTCACACACACACACACACACACACACACACACACACACACACACACACACACACACACACACACACACACACATGTATTTATTTACTTGTACCAATATTGTACTTCAGATCTGACAAATATTCTAGCTCTGATGCATGGACAGGGTAACACTGTGTATATCATCAAATCTCACTAAAATGTGTACTACAATGACCTTAAGATATTTGATTAACTAGTAAATATTGTGTGGGAAACACAATGAAGTTATATGTTATCACACCTTAACAGGAATAAGCAAACTATGAAGTAGAGGCATATAACCTACTTGGATGGCAAACAGAGAAGGCAATGAATTCAAACTGATTAATATTGTAAGATATAAAGTTACGGATTACCTGAAGTCACTATATTGATATGAGTTACATTACTTGAGTTTAACAGCTGTGTTACGTTAATAACAAATTATAAGGCAATCTGTGCAGACAATCCTACATCATTACTTAATTTATATAATTAATTATTTTAGTGATACATACATGTATCTATAGTTATATAACAGTCTCATTAAGAGAAAAGAGTGTATGAATGATCAAATTATCAGCCTGGTTTATAGACAGACAGTAATAAAGTAGCAGGCATTACACTGTGCCATTGATTGCCTGCATGCTGTGACACTCAGATTTTAAGAATGGTAGACACACACATTAAGGAATACTACTCAAATAACAGCTTAAGTTTTGGAATAGATTATTTCTTTTTTCTTCATCTTTACTGAACACTTTCACTTTTATCAAACATGCACATGTACTTCTTAACAAATTCATCTATCAGTCACCAGAGGTTAATTATATCCATCTTTCACCAGTGATTAATTGTTATGTCATTCCACTTTCATGCTTTATGTTTCCCTCTTCCTATGCACTTTTCTGTTAATATCTCCTATCTCCCCTGTATGGTCCCACATTTTTTGGCATGCTCCATCTCTGACCCATTTTCCTCCTATGCTGTGATTTGTCTCCCTGTATCTCCTGGGTGTCCTGTCTTCTCTGCTTCAATCTTTGCATAAATCCCATAATATTTCTGGAATTCCTTCCATTGTATGCCCATAGTCTTGAAGTTCTTACTCATTTGTAGAGTAACTCATCTGTGATGTGTGCTGCCTTCTTACATTTCTTGGTTATGATACTTGACCTCTATGTTTTTCATTCCGTTTCTTCCCATCTACCCATCTATCAGTTTTGGTTGCTGAACCTCACACACAAAATTCCATGCATTTTAGCAGTCCTTATATATATATATATATATATATATATATATATATATATGTATATATATATGTGTATATATACTGCTCAATCTTCCCATTGTCATTTCCCAGATTCCCCTAATCATCTGAAATCCTCAGAACATGTCTTTCATCCCCCCTTGCTCCTGCCCACATCTCCAGCAATGACTGTTGTCTTTCCTTACATCCTTTCCCAAACTTTTGCTTGTAAGATACCATCTATGGATGATTCTTAATTGTTGGTCCTACATTTCATGTAATCCTTTTCCCTCAGCTATAATTTTCCTTATTTTATCTTATTCCTGTGATTTGAACTACAGCTCACCTAACTTCTCCATTTTTATTGTCTTTTAGTGTGGCAGTACCATCTAATTCAAGTCTGCATATAATTTCATAAATTTCTGTTTATCCCTTCCCCACCATTATTGCCATGGTACAGTCCTCCCTTTCCTAATTGCCCAATGTTCCTCCTCCTTCTCTGTCATTTATCTCTCTCCCCAGCTTTCCATCAACACCACTTAGCTCCATCATTCTACATTTGGTATGCAGAGGACCTGCACAGGAAGTGAAAGTGGTCTTCCCCTGAGGTCTTTCATTCAATCCTGTCTCTGAAGTTATCCCACTCTCTTTCCACACTGCAGCTCTTCCTTCTTACTGCACTGCATCCTTCCCCTCCTCAAATGCACCCTTGCTTGCAGTATCCCCATTTAATGTTGTCCCCTCTGCCTGCGACCTTCCTTTTCACTTTCTAGAATTTGTTCCAACACATTGAGTCCCCCCTATACTGCTTTGCCACACAGAACAGGCTCATTTGAGGCCTTGTATTCTGGATGGAGCTGACCCCATAGGAGCCTATATAAGACAGAAAGAGAGACAGAATTTTAAAGCACTCAGCATAGGTCATAGGACTTAGGCCCTTGATATTCTTAGTGAGGAAATGTTGGGGTCTTTCAAGTTGAAATTATGTGTCTGGATATATACATGGTGAATGGACTATTTTATGCTATTACGGTTTTAATTAGGGAGCTGTCAATAGGGGGTGATAACATCCTTGAATCTAGAAGATATTTGTAGGGACAAACCAATAGAAAGAGGCAGTCATATGTGTTTTGAAGTTGGAGATCACATTACAGATAGATGTGTATAATGCAGGATAAGTGATGTGATATGATGGGTCCACTACAGATTCCTGAAAGCTCATAATCCCGAAGCCCAAAATCCTGAGACCAAAATCCTGAAAATTCAAAATCCCGAAAGCCCAAAATCCTGAAAACACAAATAATGCTAATATGTCACTATAAAGACACTAATATCTACCAACTGACCCTGACCCTAACCCTAACCCTAAGGTCCATCACTATCGCACACTCACCTGACCCGCGCCCTAACCCTAACTCACTTAAACCGCCCCAACCCCAATATTTGTCACTATTGCATACATGCCTAACCTGCGCCCTAACCCTAACTCACTTAAACCGCCCCTAACCCTAACATAAAACCAACCGCACACTTACCTGAACCCAACGCATGACCTAACACCACAGGGCTAACAATAGCAAAGCCACAATGACGTCAGTATGTCCATTTTGTGTTTTCAAGATTTTGAGTTTCAGGATTTTGGGCTTTCGGGATTTTGAATTTTCGGGATTTTGGTCTCAGGATTTTGGGCTTCGGGATTATGAGCTTTCAGGATTCTGTAGTGGACCCAATATGATACATTTGCCTTGATCTGCAGGGGCAGAGATGGTGGGAAAATGGTAATGAAAATGAAAGTGGTGAAGAATGAAGTAACTGAAGGAAAGGCATACCTCTCAACTTCCATATTTTCGTAGAATGTCAAGATTTTTGCCTCATATTTTTGGTTTGCTCCTTATAAATTTGTGTTTTTCCAGCAAATCATTGAGGACTGAAGTCACTAAACAGTGGCGCACATTTGAGTATCAGACTTCACATCCTTCAGAAAATGCAGGCTAATACAAAGCCTTTTATTCTAGCAACTTTCTATATTTATAAAAACAAGATTTAAAATGTGTCCCTATTATGGGACCTTTGTCTCCATTATTTTTGGCTTTGTCCAGATTTCTTGTGCTTAGAGGTTGAGAGATATGGAAGGAGAATACAATGAATTTTGCAGCAGTGTAATAGCCAATGCTGTATCAGTATTTGAGAGAACCATTTAGTTATCTTTTTAACAAGATGTTCTGCTCCTTTCCACAGCAGCATTAGTGCCTTTATGTTTCAAGCTTCAGCACATGACTGATGGTGATCTAGACTTGCAGGGCATGTCTTAGGAATTGTGATGTCACACTAGTGCAAAGCTAGAATAAAGTAGTGGGAGTAGGAAATATACTAAAGCTCAGCAGTCCTGCTACAGTGCAGTCAGGCCTCAGCTCTAGTTGTAGTTAGTGAGACTGTGGAAGCTAAATTTTTCTAGGACTCTCTATGAGGTGGTCATCAGAGAAAGGACTTAGGATTGCAATGGGCATTAGGAATCAGGACAAAGATTCATTTAGGGTAAGGGGAATAGCACAGTGCTATCAAACAGTAAAGGAGAAATAAAAAATCGATTCTATATGAAAACCACCTTAATATTTAACTGATCAATGCATGAATTTTGCAACTGTACCCAAAAGACTATATCCAAACTCATCAGACAGGTGGGAATGATGAACTGCTTGACAAACTACGTCATGGTAGAAGGTAGGTTAAAGCACACAACTTCCTGTTAGTTCCCGGACCTGTATTTGATGGGATCATTCCAATCTACATGCAGCATGGCCTAGGAGATAAGGTGACTTAAATCTGTAATGCAGTACCTAGTATATAAGGTGACTTAAATCTGTAATGCAGTACCTAGTATATAAGGTGACTTGTACCTGTAATGCAATGGCTAGGCTGCCTACTGCAATACTACTGAAGGGGCATGACTAAAGGATCTTAAAGAATGAGAGTGGAAACTACTGGAAAAATAAACTAAATTCTACACAGCTGTCAATAACTCACAGAGTCGGTCACACCAATAAAAGCCTGCAACTAGGGCAAGTGCTTCTCTTATATACCTTATTCATGAGCCAAGGTCTATGAGCAGTGACACATTTACCATAAAGAAAGTTGATGAAAAAAGTCTACCATAATCACGTATCTGTGTTTTTGAACTCTCTGATGAATGACATGATGGATGAAACATAGTACGTTATTTCGGAACTAAAACCATAGTAATGCCAAGGCAAGGCTCCGGACACAATGTAACTTCATCATTTTCTGATGATTGAAGTAGAATGCAAGTGCTAAACTTTGTGTCCGGAACCTTGCCTTGGCATTGCTGTGTTTTTAGTTCAGAGTTTTTCAGTTTGGTTTGTTTTTGGAATCCTGCTACATAGTAAATTATTTAAAAAAAGGTGTGAAATAAAGAAGCCTTTGTAAGAATTAGTTATTTTAAAACAGGGCTTGGCTCATTCTTCTTATCAGTATATGACAACCATAGATTCACTAACAGTGAAACAAAAAAATGGGCAATTTCTTTTGGGATAGACTAATGTGGACACTCTATGGACTGTACTAGCTTACATAGACTTTAGTCTTGATCTGGTTAATGGTGAACTTGCAAAAGTTTCTAAACACGTGGTTGAAGTCTAATACAAGTTGCTAAGGCAGTGACGGTGAACCTTTTGGGTTTGGCATGTCAAATATTCTGAAACTGCCTAACTTGACTCTGCTTACATCACCCCCCCAAAAAAAATAAAATAAAATAAATTAAATAAATAAAAATAAATAAAACAACATGGCTCTCAATACATCAGGGGTAAATCTCAACAGAATCAGGGACCAATCTAGAAATAAGAGACACGGACAGTTTTATACTAGTACTGTTAATGTGAGACACTGACAGAAAAAAATGAATGTGAATTATATATTTTCTGAAGTAAAATTAGTCTATAAATCTAATTATTGTCATTATTAAGTGTAAAAAGTTGGCAGTTATAGCAGGGATTAAGAGGGACAGTTGAGAAGAATGTAAAACAGCACACTCCTAGAAATGCAGGCTACTTGCACTTTGCAGACTCTATCGAGAAAGTATACCAAAATAGTCTTTGAGGTTAATGCACTCCACACAAGCAACAAATGCAAAAGCAGTTTCTTTGGTAACTCAGGTGTTGGTGAATGCTGGTTTGTCACCCAAAATGTCATGGCGTGTCACATTTGACATGCATATCATAGGTTCGCCATCACTGTGCTAAAGTAAGAGCTAAATCTCTACCCATTTCTCTTATAATAGATATCCTGATAACATGGGCATTCTACAAACATAACTTACAGTATAAGAAATTATATATGTGCCCCCAATTTTCATTGCTCACATAGTACTAATAGGAGCAAAAATAAAATCTCACTCCTACAAAAGTGTATTCATAGGTTCATAGGTTGGTACTAAGCTATCAGCCCTAGGGCCTATACAAGCCTAGCCATAACAATTCCCTGGCTATTTCTTCCCACACTATTTACTTCCCTGGACCCCCCCCCCCTATTCACTCTTAATAAGGTTGAGTTATTTCATAGCTTTGTTTACTTTGTTGAAAGGTGAAGATTTCTGAAATATGTAAATGGTACAATGGATTAAAACAAGCTGCAAGAGACAGTATCCATTTTCTACTGTATAGCCAGTCTGTAACTGACATGTCAATCCAGATAGAGTTCAATCTTATGAAGACACTGCTGTTGTCAAGATGTTGCTTGCTTCCTCGCCTCCTCCTAACAAGAAAGGGGAAACAGTCTGCAAAAATTTTAGCAGGGAAAATGTAACCTGGTCTTATTTCAGCTATCCATATTTACCTGGCAAAGTTTGATCAGGTTGTCAATTAATATACTGTTAGAAAGGTTAGATTCCTGTTGGACTTGCCCTTAAAATGAATGTCATTGTAACACAGACAGCCTGGTAAATAACTTCATAAGTTCATAGGCTTGGTGAACTACCCGAAGGCCCCATGGCAATCAAAAAAGCTTGATGCCTTGAATCTCATGCTGAAATTTCCATATACCCATGTATTTACTTATTTATTTTATTTACGTATTTGTATTTTGTTTATCAGGAAAGTCCACTGGGCCATAAAGAACCCATTTTCAGTGGAGACCTGGGGAGAAAAGCTCCATAATACAAATTTTAATAGTATAAATTGCAAGAGTTTATGCAAAATGCATAGTAGAAAATAATAATATAAGCTGTACACATGAAGGATAAAAACTGCACAATGCAAAAGTTTAACAGTTAAATACAAGATTTGAGTTGCCTGACTAAGTTTATACAAAGTATACAAGTAAACAAAAAAGGCATAGTAAAACTGTACAGACAAGGGAAAAGTAGAGAATTGTACAAAATACATTGAAACAATCAGTAATGGTATAATTTGTAAAGTCAAAGTTGCTGGTAAGAATTTATTTTAGTAATTTCTGTTTGATCTCCTTTTAAATTAGTGTTATAGCACCATGTGAAATAGGGTAGCTAAGAAGTGGTATAGTATGCGTGATCTAGGGAGGTTTGGTGCAGGTGCATGTCCAGTTTGAGAATAGGTAATTGTGTAGGGAGGTTTTAAAAGAGCTAGGGTTTTTGATAGTTCTAATTAGTAGCAGCAGACCATTCCAGTTTTTGGCCAGTGAACAAAAGTAAAGAAGCTGGCAGGGCGGGAGAATGGGTTTGTGAACCTACAGGAGTTTTTGATCCCCTGATCTAAGGGGCCTTTTTGGGTGGTAATAGCTAAATATAGAACTCAGGGCAGGGAAATCATGTGGTTTAAAGAGCAATTTGTGGGCTGTGATTAGTTGCAGATAGAAGAGAGACTTAGGTAGTTCAAGCCATTTCAATGACTTAAGAGCCGTGCAGTGATGGGTAGATTATTTTATATTTATTGCAAATGTAGCAATTTTGTTGTAACATGACTCAAGTTTGGATTTAAAAGAGCTTTGAATGTTAATAAGTAGAGGGGCACCATAAATGAGTGAGGGTAATAGGTAAGTTGTAGCTAGGGTTGCTTTTGTGGATGGATGGATTTGGGAAGTGGTTATGTCTATAGAGAGTTTAAGGTGTGCTTTGCGAATGTTGTGCTGTATATGGAGGTTGAATTTCATTTGTTCATTAATAATGACTCCAAGGTGCTTTGTGTAGTTAACAACTTTGATTAAAGCCTTACAATGAGAGTAGATGATGAATTCGGTTTTATTTAGGGGGGGTCGATTTCTTGGGTGAATACTGTGATTTTGTTTTTTTAGGATTTAGGGCTAGGTGCCTATTATACATCCAAGATTCAGTGGAGGAGAAAGCCTTTTGAGTTATTTGTAGTAGGTCAGATATGGAGTTGGCAGAGCAGACCATAGAGTCGTCTGCATGTTGTATAACAGATTCTTGAGGTAGAGATGAGTGGAAGTTGTTTAAGAATATGCTAAGCAGGAGTGTCCCAAGTATAGAACCTCGGGAAAATCCAGTAGGGGTGTTAAGAAAAGGAGAGATGGAGTTTTCCCATCTAACAGCTTGTTGTCTTTCAGTTAAGTATCTAGAGAACCAGTTTAGTGTGTGTAGGGAAAGACCAATGTTAGAAAGTTGGTTGATAAGTAAGGGGTGAAAATCAGTATAGAAAGCTTTAGATAGGTCAAGGAAGGTAGTGGAGACAACTTTGCCAGTATCTTGGGCTCTGTTGACAGTATCCATGAAGGAGGTAATGGCCGTTCTAGTACTGTGGCCAGGTCTGAAACCATGTTGTGTGAGTGAGAGTATTTGGTTATCAAGAAGATATTGGAGAAGTTGAATACTGATGCATTTTTCTAAGATTTTTGGAGATAGGGGAAATAATTGCAATGGGTGGAAGTTAGTGATGTCAGTATTATTGCCCCCTTTATAGAGTGGGAGAATGAAAGCCTGTTTCCAGGTTTTGGGAACATAAGACTCAAGTATCGGTCTATTGAAAAGTATGCTTATGGGGTAGGTGATACTGTCAGATGCCATTTTTAGGTATTCTGAGGGTATGTCATCTGGGGAATTTGAGCAAGATTTTAGCTTTTGTAGAAGTCTTTTTATAGTAGACATAGAGATAGGTTTTAGAATAAAAGTGTAAGTGGAGAGGGTACTGGCTATGTGTGAATGTTGGGTGTTAGAAGAGGAGGGGTAGTATGTGGGTGTTTTAGGTGGAGAAGTGGAGTAGCTAGTTTGAGAGAATTTTGCTGTGATATCAGCTATAGAGTTGATAAAGAAGGTATTAAAGAGAGAGGCCATTTCTTTTGGAGATTTGTCAGGGAGGGGGCAGGGGTTGTGTTTTTTTGCCTGGGTTAAGTAGTGAAGTAATGGAATTCCAGAATTTCTTCGGGTTTTGTTTGTGGTTGGACTGCAGTTCTTTTTTGTCTTTTTTTACTAGATTTTTTTACCTGGTTGCTTAGTTCTTTGAATTTGAGTAGGTCTGAGGTATTTCAATGTGCTTGCCAGCTTCCAAATTTTGTCTCTGGCATGCATGAGAAGTTTAGTAAGTTTGTATAGCCAAGAAGCATGATCATTTTTGATTTTCTGTTGATGTTGAGGTGCGAGGCTGTTTAGTGTGTTCATGAAGGAGGTGTTAAAGTACTCAACAGCTTCGTCAAGATGGAAGGTTTTTAATGAGTGCCAGTCTGTAGTCTTTAGAATATTGTTGAAGGTTACAGGGTTGAATGAGGTGAGATTTTTAGTTTGTTTATATTGATGTTGACTTTGACAGGAGGAGGAAGGATGGGTTATAAAGTGTTTCGGCTGAGGATATTTTGTTGGGGTTGGTGGCTAGAATCCAGTCTAAAATTGATCCATTGTCATTGTTTCAGTTAGGTCTGGTTGGGGAGCGAATGAACTGGGTAAAGTTGAAGAGATTGATGTGTGAGGTTGTGTTGTTGTAGTTGACTTCTAGCCAGTTGATATTTACATTGCCTCATATTAGTTTCAGTTTTGATATTGAAAGACATCTGGGCTAGGATATCTTCTAATATGGGTATGTTGTTTTCATGGGTATGTAGAGAACAACAATACAACATTTTTTGCTGTTATTCATATTTAAGAAGGTTATAAGTATTTTTGCATTAGAGAACTGTGGTATGGGATTAGTGAATAGGACAAGATTGTAGATGTTAGTTGGTTGTTGGTGAGCGATCCATGCGTCAAAGTTAGTAATCTTATTATGGATGCTTCAGAGATTGAGAGTTACTATATATAATGACTTGTGGGAATCTATGTTGATGGATTTATTAGGATGGTTGATTGCTGTGGGTCCAGGATTAGGGTGTATGTCACCTGATAAGGTGGCGGTGGATAGCCTGAGAGTAACACATGAGAGATTGTGGTTAGTGGTGGGTTTGGAATGCTTTATTTGAAGTGGGAAGTTTAAATGATTGAACTGGTAGTTAGATATAGTGGAAATAAGCTTTATTTTGTGTTGGAGGAGAGGATGTAGTTGATATAGGCTAGGGGAGATGTCTGAATAGCTGTTGGGAGAAATAGGCAAGGTAGTAGAGGTAGGAGAGGTGGTACAGAAATTAGTGGACATTAAAATGAGGTATGTAACCGTGAACTATAGTAGAGATATAAGGAGTGTGGAGAGGAGTAGGGTGTGGAGTATATGAGTTGAGGGTGGAAGCATGATTGATGGCTTAGTATGGGAATGTGGTAGAAGAAGTTGTTGGTTTAAAGAGCTGTGAGGGAGTTGGAGCAAGAGCATGAGTGGTATTGATTGGTCAGTGTGTGAAATTGTATTCAGATATTCAGCCTTTGATTTTTGTTTACTTCAATTTTGAACTTATTGAGCATGTTTCCTTAATGCATGATGTGTTCAGGGGATTAGGCTGTCAAATGATTTAAAGCTGTTCACATGATTTTAAAAGTTTTTGGCTGTCACATGATTTTAAGCTGATCACAAAATTTAAAAAGTTATCACATGACCTTTTAGAATTGTATTTAAACAGTGTGTGTGTTTGGTTCACTTCATCTGAAGAAGTTTTGTTATAAAATAAAATGAAAGTGTTAATATTACATTTTAAGTTGTTGAGCTAGATTTGTCGGAAGCTCTGTGGTCTTGCGTGCATTTTTTATCATGTGTGAAATATATCCTAAGAAGTGAAATATAGAGTAAGAAGGGGAAGAATTGATTAAGACTGGAATGTGGGATGTGTGCAGTTGTTCTAGTAAAGGAGGGGATTAGGTAGGGGAGTTGGTTAATTAGGTTGGATGTATATGTGTAGTAGTGATGAGGCTAATCAAGTGTGGTAGGGGTGGAGTGAAGCATGGGCTGGAGTGCTAACAGATTAAATGTGTTGGGGGAGTGGCAAAGGGTGAAGTGAGTGATAGGTGGAATGATTGATGGTGATTGGCTGAAGTTAAAGAGGGGAGGGTTTAGGTAAGTATAAGTGTAAGGAATGTGGGGGTGTGGTGGGAATGGGGGTAGGGTAGGGGAGGGAAGTGAGCCTGAGAGTGAACAGAACGGGGCTACACCAGAATCAGAGAACAAGCTCAGGAAAAAAAATCAGTGGAGTGAGAGACTAGTAAGTAATAAAGGTAATGGTAAGATATATTTAAGCTAGAGACATGTAAATAGGCTGAAAAGTTCAGAATCGGTTATAGCAGGGGATGAATTTATAGAAAGAGAGGGAAAAAATAAGTCATAGAAACACTGACAGTTTTCATGCTGCTCTTGGGTTTGTACCACTGGTTATAGCTGTTAAAGAAGGCAGTATGCTTTCCTTTTGTTTGGCACTAGTTTTCTGAGCAGCAGGAGCTGTACAGTTGAGGTACAAATGCATAGCAGCAGTCCATGAGAAAAAATAAATAAATAGGGGAAAAAAGAATTTCACATCTGTATACTCCAATAGGTAGGAAGCTTTATTGCAGGGTAGGGTAGGGAAGAGGGGAGGAGGGTGTATACTATAATAGTCACTATTCAGTCAGTGTGCATGGTACAAGCCTATTTTTCTAGATACATATGTTAATAACCAACTAACAATATCAGTATTATGCAGAGGGTACACCTACATGTACAGTACTTTATAAATCAAACTGCCGTGGACCAGTGTTTCAAGGTATAGTCTTTACAGCTGTGGGAAATTGAATACACTTGTGACTGTGGAGCTAGGGGATAGCTGTGAAAACAGAAAGAAAGTGTTGTAAGGGGGGTGAGGGGACAGAAAGTACCGAAAGGAAAAACAATGCAGGAGGATTGAATTTCTAATAATATGCTCAGTAGGAATAGGCAGTGTATAAAGTGGAGATAAGGTATGTAACCCAGTCTGAGTAGACAAGGTATTACCAGGATGTCATATAGTTACAAATGAACTATGTTCAGCAGTAAAACAGCAAACTTAGCTATAAAAAAACAAAACAACATGGCAGCAAAAGTTCCTGACTGTATGGATAAACTCCTCTAGGTTAATGGACACTAGTTAGCAAACAACACAATTGTATAATGTAGGCAGAACTTAGCAATCACAGATTGTGCAGAAAGAAAAAAAAATGGAGCAGGTTAATAGTTTAACTAAAGTCTGGCAACATCTGAGAAACAACTGGGGATACAACGGTGGCTATTAACTACAGTTACTGAACAACAGAAATCTTGCCAATGCCCTACCACATGCAGCTTCCTTATGCAACCCGGCATAAACAGGCCATTTAATACAAAATGGTCAGAGATAAACCACAAAGCTCATACTATTATTAAGTTGAAAGGATTGCTGAAAACATACAACAAGAGGCAGTAGTACACAAATACTTTTAGTTAGTTGTGGTTATTATGGTTGTTATGGTGTCATCTATTTCCTTGTTATGGTTGTTATGTAGTCATCTAATTCGTTTTTAAAGGTATAAATTAATTGGATGAGTTTAATTAAGAGGAATGGTTTATTCCATAGGTAAGGGATTGTTTGAGATATGAAGCTGTCTCATTTAATGGTAGTATTAATATTTATTTTATTGATGCTGAGTTTTCTGTTTTGTTCAGGTCACCAGATTTTATTTTATGCAAAGGTTTTCAAATAGTAAGTGGTCTTTTAAATCTCTTATTTATTAGACACAAATTTACTGTAAGAAGGCAATATGATATGGAGAAGAGAGATGGATGCAGTTGTCTTTTGGTGTAAGATAAACCATGAAAGCCATCTACTGTCTTTGTGAGGAATCTTTGTACTTCCTTTGATTGCACCAGATGTTGTGTAAGTAGGTTGAAAAACAGGGTACTTTTTTAATAATTGGTCTGGTAAAATCTGTATAAAGGAACAGTTACTTCTCTGCCATGGCTCTCCACCCATAAAGGGCAACTCCATAAACTTTGTGAATAGAAGTGGTTATATGTATCAAATGAAAGATTATCATCAGCAAGGATTATAAGGCCTTTGATTATTTTGTCATCTTTTACCTGTTGAACATCAAAAGTGTATAATTCTACTTTTTGTTTCTTTCTTTTTTTTTTTTTTTTTTGCCAGAATGCAATACTTTTAATATTGACACAAGGTCATTAATGCTTGGCCATTAAACTATGTTAAGTACTGTTTGAAGTACAGTGAATGAGATAATATCATCTTGATAAAGGAAAATGCTTCCAAGTTTGCAGTCATCCTTATATTTGCTGAGGTAAAAAAATGGAGTTAATTTTGACACCAGAGAAAAAGATGCCAAAATGGAATGCCCAAAGTACAGAGCCTTTCCGGTCTCCATTTTTAACAGAAGAAGGTGAGAATGAGTCATTTGATTCCTACCTGATATGAATAATCATGTAACAACTGATGACCCAAGTTATTAGAACTTCATTTACCTTCAGTTTCTTGAGCATATGTACGATTCCATTGTGGGGGTATGCAGTCAAATGCTTTAACAAGATCTTAATAAGCTGTACAGACTGAAAAATGTTCATTCAGGGAGGCAGTCTTAAAAAGGTTATAGGCTAAGCATATAAAATCTACCAGTAATAAAAGAGTACTAGGTGAAATCATGGAAAACAAGCTTTCCTATGTCAGCATGAATGCGCTCCTCAATGATGCTGTCTTTCACCTTGCACAATGTGCTTTTAAAGCTGATAGGTCTGTAATTACTGGGTTCTGAAGAAGACTCTCCCTTGTGAATTAGAAGTATGACAACCTGTTTTGGATTATTATTTTTAACATCAGACTGCATTCTTGTCTCTTCAACTTCATTTTTTGAATGTGGTTGTAGAAAGCATTAATATTGCTACTCCTATGGATATTTATTCATCCTTACTAAGACTTGACAGATAGTTTTACCTAGAATGCAGCTTTGCTTCTTTTGATTGTTTTACTGAGTTATTTTTGGATGTAGCTAACCATAATCTTTTACTGGGACTAGTAAAGTTTTAGCTTTTGTTCACTCTTTTCTTTTAGTTTAATAACTATCATGTTGCAGCTCCATTATTTAAGATTATTACAGATTTTTATGCATGCCTTATGGGGATGAATATATCTTTGCAGTTAGTGAGTTCTTTTTGGATCATAGGATCATAGGATGTTATTAGACTATCGACCTGGAGGTCATTTCAAGCCTAGCCATTTCATCTCAATGTAATACCATAGACACTCTAGTCAATACTCAGGATTGTATTTAGTAATGACTGTCCATGTCCAGGAGGGTTGTGGGTGCTGTCCCCGGTAAAATTTTACAGTGCCTCATCCACTCATCCAGGTTCCTTTTTGAACATTATCATATAGGTGCTCTGATTCACATTAATTGGTAGCCTATTCCAAAGATGTGGCAGTTGCTGGGAGACAAATCTGTTCATCTGGCATGTCCTATTCAAGTCTCAGACCATATTTAGGTTCCTGGAATGGGTAGCTCTAGTCCGGTTACATTTATGGATTTTCAGCAAATTCATTAGGTTTGGGTCAGAGATTGCTCTGTAAGCCAGGCATAAGCCTCCCTGAAGAAGTCTATATGATAATGAGTATAGTGTCAGGGACTTTAGCTGGTCTGTGTAAAGCACATGCTGGAGTCCGTTGATCTTCTTAGGAACCTTTGAGGTTTCTGCAATTGCTGAAGGTGTTTTGTATGGTACATGCCGAAAGGGATGTTATACTCAATTATAGGCCTAATTAGTGATGAGTATAGAGGGGTTATAACCTCCTTTGCTCTAGAGGTGATGTCTTTGCTACTCAAGTGCACTATGTAGAAAGCTTTCCTTAGTAGAGTAGACACATGGGGGTCAAAGTTAAGGTCGCAGTCTATTTGTGATCTCAGATTTCTTATCACTTCGTAGGTACATAGGGTATTGTTGTTAATTGGATAGTGTGAATGGACATTGTTTTTATCAAAAGGAATGATGATGCATTTCCTTGCATTCAGTTTGAGACCATGACTAAGACACCAGTCGCTGGTCAGCGTAAGACCCTCCTGAAGTATACTGACATAATTTGGGGATTCAATTGTATGCAGTTGACCTTAAAGTTGTTCTGCTGGGTTTGGTAAAATTTTAAAGATTTTTTCTTTTCTGGTTTAATTATTTGTTGATTTTGTAACTCCATTATTTAGATTTATTGAATAATTGTCCACTGTATTTATGCCTCATGGACCTGAATTTATTAATTAAGTTGATTAAAGCATTCCAGTGGGTCTTAAATAATTAAACTGCATTCCTAAGTTGGAGTACTAAACTGTTGGTGATTGTAGGATTCATAGTACACTACAAAGTGCTTTAGTGCAAATACATGCTTATGAAGCTCACTTATGTAAAATGAGGAAGGTCCATTTTCTGTCCTGCAGGACATAGTGGGATTTACCCTGATAAACAAAGAATAATAATGAAAAAATAAAAATAAAAATAAATAAAAAAGAAGACACAGTTCCACAGCTGATTCATAACCCCTTAAAGGAATAATGAATATATTTAGTAGATAACTGTAGCAAAGTGTTTTGCTACAGTTTAAGGACATTTTTTGCTTTTTAAGCCCTCACCTCAAATTCAGGTAGTGGTGGGCACCAGTCTGTGGCTGACCTAGCCACAGCTCTGAACCTTAGGCAAAATTTGCTTACTGTGTGACTCTGTGTAAGTGACAGAACCAGTATTACTTGATCACTCACATTTGCGTCTGGCAGTTATCACCCAATTAGTAAATGAATTGTAATAAAACTGAGAAATGTTGTGACAAATGACCCACGCTAAAAGGCATATAGCAATAACTTGCAGATGCAAGGAGAGTAATTGTTTTTGCACTACGATGTGATGCATTAGAACTACCTTTATTAATAAGACAGCAAAAACAGGGCATTTCAAAAGACGCATATTGTAAGTTACAGAAAAGAAAAGAAAAAAATATTGGCTGAATATAGTTCAAAAGGCAAGGATAAACTGCTTGCCAGTGTTAGTTCTTAAAATGAGTGCTCAGAGCTCAGGAAGCAGGAGCTGTTTGTCACCAAAGAAAACTTTCCAATGTCTTGCTTTCCTTGCATTCATTTGCAGTGTATTTGATGGTAAACTACCACAAAATAGTACAGTGTGTTCAGGGATATGTCTCAGAGGAGGTCATTCATAGGACCCAATGTTTCACAGCACTTTGACAGGTTCTTTGTCAAACTAGTATACTCCCCCTTGTGGATGGCTATTTATACCCAATTTAATTAAATGAACAAAAACAAAGTGGCAGTACTTGCAAATCAATAGGCTTCAAATCTACCGTGTACATAAAAGCACAGAGCCTAAATTAATAATAGTTATGTTTAAACTGGCTTTTCCTACTAATTAAAGATATTCAATAGCACACTGTAAAAACTAGAAAAGCTCAGTTGCCTTGTCACTTAATTAAATACTGGGTATACCAGAGAATCGGCAAAGCTCTCTGTTAATGACACACACACACAGACACACACACACACACACAGACACACACAGACACACACACACACACACACACACACACACACGCACACACCATATATTTATTGTTGCATGTTTTAAATCAAGTGCATATATTCAGAACATAGCTAATATAAATATAACTCGGCTACAATTCTGGTTCTTAGCTCTAACATTGTAATATTTACCAGCAAGTCTAATTTCCACCATACTCTAAAAGCACATTTGTCATTGACTTATTTTTTGCTAATGGTTTAGCCAAGCTATTATGTACCATTTTGTACACCAGCTTCTAGAATGTAACTACTCTCTTTCTACCACATAGCATATGTTCCTGGAGGGCACCTTTTGATATTACTTATGAAGGGAATAAAGAAACTCTAGAAATGACAGGTTCAAGCAAAAAAAATGCCAACCAGTACTGTCCAATATACCAAGGCATTTTAAATTAAAATTCTTGAACATCTAATTGGGTGAAAGAAATTATTAAACAATAATACACGCCATGGTGAATATGGTGAATTTATGTCTACATTACTGCATTTTGCTACAGTCTCTATTTTGAAAAACTGTAGCAGGGGTATGATATTTAATGGAAGAAACATGCATTCTGGGTTTGTAAACCAGAAGTAAAAATAACAGACAGAACAGCATAAAACACACATACTAGCATAATAACATTTATTACCTATGATTTCCAAATGAACTCCATATAACTGATAAGATTCATATTTTCACCAGTGTTGGCAGTAACTTGTAGGTTTCAGTATTGCGGATAAGGTGGGTGCAAGTGTACACATTGTAAACCCACGGCCAGTAAGAGTACAGGAATTATGAATGCACCTTTGCAATGTTGAGATATATTTCCTTAAATAAAAATTATTTCAAACTATGTAAATTATTATGTTTAAGAAAATGAAAAGCACAAAAACAGAATTCAGTGTGGAAGACCCTAGGTTTGTCTAACCTTTGTATAGCTAAGCAGCCTGCATCTAGGCAGTTATACTTTATCTCCTTACTTTTCTCTTTTAATGTGTGGCAGAACAGTTTAGCTACTTGCTGAGTCAGGACTTCCTTCAGTAGTCTCAGTGGCCATCCATGTGGCTTCAGTGGCCTCTGGTTGTAATCATGAACACTGGATGCTGTAGCATATGGATGGTGTCCTGTAGAATTGTGTACCAAAGATCTGCATGGTTCATAAACTGCTGATTATTTACAGTTTTGCCATATTATGCAGCCACAGTGTTTGATCTACAGAGCACACATGCCAATGGCCTTCCCTTCACTGGGAAGTAATTCACAAATATAACACTCTTTGTACTGCCTGGTGCCAATGGGGTAGCCTACAGGACTCAAGCCACATTCAATCAGGTAATGGTGCAGTTGTCAGTCCACTGACCCATTTGCTGCACAGTACTGAACCTCATATCAGTGCTACAGTAAAATCATATCAGATCATATTATACTCAGTTCTAAGTAACTATTTAAAAGAACAGAAACCAATCAAACATCAGTTCATCCGTGACATCATGAAAAGACTTTAACCTCATCCATGGTGGCTTAGCTTTGCTTTAAAGTTGGATAATTAGTAAACATGCTTATGAATAACTCTTTGTTATGACAGGACAGCACAACACAGGAAGTAGCAAATAATTAATAACATATATGTTTCTTCCCTGCTCTGATGTGTTGCATTTCAGTTCCAGACGTACAACACCACAATCAGGATTATCTGTAGCATTGGGACACATAGTACACAACTGTGCTATTCAAAGAAATAAACATTTCTTTGCATGTCTATGGACTCCAATAGAAAATGCCAGCATACTAAACAGAGGGTACAAAATGCCTGTACACAGCATGGCTAGGGTGAGATGAGACCCTGGGTGCAAAGTGCTGGGGGAGAGGCATCAGTTGATCCTGCTCTCTCTTTAATGCAATACCAGTTTTTAAAAGCTGGCATTGTATTTGCAGTCATATCTGAACACTGTAGTGCTCTGTGTGTGGTCAAAACTGTAGCAACTGCAGAATATGCCCTGTCCCTGTATTAGTGCCATTCCTGAGTTAGCTAGCCCTCATATGGGGGTAGAGGGGACTTGTCCCCCTGCAAAAATATATATTTTTTTAATTTATTTTTGCATGCATCTAGGTTAATGCTCAGCACATGTGTATTAGCATGACAATGTTTACATTGCTTATTGTTTGTCGACATTAACAACTTCAACATTTGGGTCTGTCAATCTACTAAGTAAGTGTGTGTGTGTGTGTGTATATATTATATATATATATATATCAAATAACTAGATCAGCTGTAGCAAAAGTTGACTCAGTGTCACTAACAAAGCTAAAGACTGATAACTTCATTTACAAAGAAAGCTGTGAGAGCAGTCAAAGAGAAAGCTGTACCTACCCAAATATTACAGATGTAAGACCTAAACTTAAAAATTAACTGTGACTGATTCTGCTTGTTTATTGTTTCTAAAGTTATGTTCCAAAGTCTCTTTCTCTACTAGTATTTTGCATTTCATGCTGTTTGAGCTGATTTCCCTGATTTCCCTAAAAACTAATCATGAAATGGTAAACCATTTCACTGTGCCCACACACACACACACACACACACACATATATATATATATATATATATATATATATATATATATATATATATGTATATGGTCTATATTACATGAGCGACCATTCTGATGTTCGAATCATAGATGGTTGACATCATATGATCGAACGTCGGAAAGGTCGAAGGTGAAAGTCAACAGCTTTTCATGCCCAGAATGGGAAATTTTCCCTTTCTGCACTGAAGTGCATTCTTGGAGTTGGTATATTTAAGTAGGGGGGTGTGGGGGGTGCAGGGGGGCTTGCCCCCTGCTCAGAGCAGTAAGGTAAGTTTTTTTTAATTTTATTATATACTGATGTTTCGAACTTCACTCATATGAGTTCGCTCATGTGAGGTTCGAAGTTTTGAAACTTCGACTATATAATATACACCCTTATTTTTATATATATGTGTGTGTGTGTGTGTGTGTGTGTGTGTGTGTGTGTGTGTGTGTGTGTGTGTGTGTGTGTGTGTATAAGATAGCACATTGGTGTAGCGGTTAGCATTGTCACCTCACAGCAAAAGGTTCTCTGGTTCAATTCTTGGCTGGGGAGCCTTCTGTGAAGGGTTTCCTTTGTGTGCTCTGGTTTCCTCCCACATTCCAAAGACATGCAGTAGGTGTATTGGACACTCTAAATTGGCCCTAGGTGTGAGTGTGTGGTGCACCTTCTGAGGATGTTTGAACCTTGGACTAGCAACCTGATCCTGTAAAACTGATACCTGCTACAGAAACATTGAGTGCTGAAGGGCGCTTGTGGCCTGATGTGCTGTAAGCATGGGGGTGGATCCAGGAGGAAGAAGTACTGTTGCGGATCAGGATCTTGGTATATTAGGAATTATAAGGCAAATTTATATGTCACAATATTTGTACATTGTTGATGCCCACCCTCATGTTGTACCCCCATCTCTAGAAGATTGTGTTTGTGTGCCAGCAGTGATTCACTGTTTGTGATGTTTCTCATTTCTTTTGGTTGTGTGACCATGGGCTAAATATATGTATATAAGTGGGGTGCCCACATGGAAGATGGAAGGAAGTTTTAGGTTCATCGGTTCATAGGATGATACGAGGCTATTGGCCCGGAGGCCCTTATAAGCCTGGCCAAGAATTGCACCCATGTTCCCACAAAGTCAGCACCTGTTTCCCCCGGCCAGCAGGGATACAAGTAGGATCCCAGGGGTGTATTTTCTGTTTCCTATCCAGCCATTCAGGTTACTCTTAAAGAGTGGTAGAGAGGTACTCTGCTTGACATGGAGACAGAGTCTGTTCCACAGATGGGGGAGCCTTTGGGATGCAAATCTATCCTGCCAACAAGTTCTATTAATGTCACAGACCAGGTGAGGCTTTGTGTACGGGTTGTGCGAGTGGAGTTTGGATATACATCAACTCAATCAAGGCTGGGTCTGAGATGGCCTTGTATGCCAGACACAGGTCACCTCTGTGCAATCTGTATGAGACTGAGGAGAGGGACAGAGGTTTTAGCCTATCTGTATAGGATAGGTGTTTGAGACCCTGGATTTTCCTGGTTATGAACCTCTGAGGTCTTTCCAGATGCTGTGTGTGCTTGGCAAGGTACATGCTGAAGGGGACATTGTATTTGACAATGGGTCTGATACTGGAGGAGTACAGTGATGCTTTTCATCGCTAATAAAACTTTTGTAAGCGTATTTGCTGTAAATAGATTTTTTATGAAATGTGGTTCCCTAAAATGATGAACTGTACTTTCAATTATTTTTTTCAGTCATTTGTGATTCGTAATGAAAAGTATCATACTTATACATATATATGTATAGAGAGAGGGAGACTTAGACACGCACACACACACACACACACACACACACACACACATGAAATGATATCCTTGATTGAAACAAAACTGATCTAACTCACACTTCATGTAAACCCAGCATAACTTAAAAAAACATTAAAAGAAAACAGAAATAATCTATTTTTGCAGAGAGTGAGACCCTCCTACACCCCTCATACTCCATTATTTATATATACAGGTTTCACAGTCACATTACAGAGGAAAAAAGGAAAAACACCAAAAGTGCACTAAAAATGTACACAATCCAACACTCTATAGTAAAGCAAAACTAACACCAATGATCATAAAGTGATAGGAAATTCACCCCGGGGATCACGTCAGTCGCCCTGCTAGACAGGGGTCCAGGGAACTAAATATTGTGGGAAGAAATAGCCAGGGAATTATTATGGCTAGGCTTGTATAGGCCCTAGGGCTGATAGCCTAGTACCAGCCTATGAACCTATAAGCTTTCCTAAGTATCAGAACTGTAAGTGGTAGGATGTCAGGCATGCTAGTATAAAAAGAAGATCGGATGGTGCTTTGGTGGACATCTGTTTAGCCGACACAATTTAAAAAAAAAAAACAGATCAGACAATCTTCAGGGTTGATGAATTTGCCTGCCTCCAAAAAATTGTGCAATCTTGATGTTAGTATCTGTAATTAGTAGGGTGTATGGGGTGCAGATGGGGGCTTGTTTTTATTTTTTTGTTTAAAAGTTTTTGCATGTACCAAGATTCATTCTTGGTGCATGAGCTGTAGTGTGTCAATGCTGACATTATGGATATCAATTTTAGTACTATTCAACAAATAACTAAATCCATATATATATATATATATATATATATATATATATATATATATATATATATATATGTGTGTGTGTGTGTGTATGTAAAAACAGTAGCTACCCAAACCTTAAGGTAGGTAGCAATTGGTGTCCAGCTGTCTGTCATCTAAACCATAAAGATGGGATGAACATTGGCTTTCTGGCATGGGTTTTTGGGTCATACTTGCTGTTGCAAAGGAATTCTTGATTTTAAGAGAAAAGAATCTCAGGAAACCATTAATCTCTTTAGAAGATCTTTGTGTAGAGGCAGGTAAGCGCTGCTTAGTTATATAAAGGCATTATCTGTCCCTTTTTTGGGTCCTTTGCCATATTATTTTTTTGTGTCCTGCTTATTTTGTGAGCTAAGAGACTGCGAGGTATGTGAAAGGAGGGGGGAGCATAAATGTTCTCAACAGTCCCTGATGTCACAAAATTTCTCTGATTTTACCTCATATTTGGTCTGGTCCTTGTAATGCATTTTTTAGCAAATCAGTGATGAGAGTAGTTACTAAATAATGAAATGTATTTGAGATTTAGGCTTACTAGCCTTCAGAGAAAGTGTGCTAATGCAACACCTGTTATTTTAACAATTTTCTGCTTATATCAGAGTAGTATCTGTCCCTAATTTTGTTGCTTCATTCCCTATTAGTTTTTAGCTTTCTAATTGATTCTTCA
This sequence comes from Protopterus annectens, assembly GCF_019279795.1. NCBI lineage: Eukaryota > Metazoa > Chordata > Ceratodontiformes > Protopteridae > Protopterus > Protopterus annectens. Next base: position 293,964,341 of record NC_056735.1, read on the forward strand.
GATAATAGGTTGAGAATGTTGGGGGTGGAGTTTCAGTATATTCAGACAGAAGTGAGCTAAGAAAATACATTTCTGTGTGGCATTTATTTATATATTTATTGCACTCAAACTTCTGAATTGCACAATCATGCAAGAGCTGTAACGGATGTTTGTTTGTGTGTGTGTGTGTGTGTGTGTGTGTGTGTGTGTGTGTGTGTGTGTGTGTGTGTGTGTGTGTGTGCGTGTGTGAGTGTGTGTGTGTAATATTCAAATGAGCTGTCCAATTATCATTCCATCTCAGTCCTGTCCCCTCTTTCCAAAACCTTGGAAAAATGTATACATAGGCTACTCCTTCACTACCTCATTGGTAATAGACTACTAATACCCACCCAGCATGGTTTCAGACCATCTCACTAGGGACTTAGGACAACCAACATCAGCAATATGCCTCGATCTATCAAAACATTCAATACAGTGCCATACCAAAAACTTTTGCAAGAACTATGTAATCTAATACTTACAAACTCCACCCTACAATGGTTCTCCAGCTACCTATCTCTAAAACAACAGTGTGTAAAATAGCAATCCTCTCATTCATGATATCTCCCCAACAAAACAGGAGTCCCTCAGGGCTCTAGCTTGGGGCCCTTCTTTTCAACATCTTTATAAAATAACCTCTGTGATGACACGGGGATACTGCCAGTATAGCTATCTGGAATTTTGTAAATAATTATATGTCATTTGTGAATATCAATATGATCTATATAAGATGCTTGTGTTACAACTGTATTAAAACTGTATGTCATGTGTATATCAAACTAGTCTGTACAGACATGTATGTTAAAAAAGTATTTTGTAAAGTGCTTGGCTTAAAATGTAACCACAGTGTGCCCCACTGGAAAAGAATAGGAATGTACATGCACTATTATAACTGTTTAAAGTATATATTTTAACAGTGGAAACTGGAATACAGGAGGTTAATTTCAGAAAAAAATAGCTGAAATTAAATAACTTTATACGCTAGGTTGGAGACATAATATCTGTGCTGAAAAGCTTTATGTATTTTCCTTAGGGTGTGTGAAGGTTGCCAGCCTAGCTAGATAAGATTTTGTAGAGGATTCTGTTATTTGTAAATATTAATGTAAGCCACATGCTTGTTCTCTTAATTGGCAGAAAATTATGGTAAATGCTGAACTTCAAAAATGTAACCACATTGCACTCTGCTGGAGGAAAGCTGATAAGTCAAGCCTTGTATAATTGTCTGATCTCAAAACTCGGAGCTGAAATGTCTGAATGAAGGAATTCTTCCTATTGTTTTGAGACCAAAGTTAATTACTAGAATTTACATGTATAATGTCTTTTATTGCTCTGGCTTCCTGGGCAGCTGCAAGATCAAAGGGCTATTACAGGCTGCGTTTCTGTTAGCCTGGAAAACAGAGAATAATGATGTAATCTGAAATGAGTCAGTAGTACTGTGTTATCAATTTAAAGACAGAAAGAGAGAGAGAGAGAATCAGAGCATTTTGCATTTGTTTTCAGAACTGACATCACCAGCACTGCCTTGCTCTATATGGAAGTTTATTTTAGAACTGTGTTTGCTCTTAGATATAGATAAGAAATAAGAAGTCTAGTTTAGCTGTTTTCTGTATTGATGTCAGAACTTTTCTACTGTATTATTTTAAGCATTTCTCTGTGATTTCTGAACTCTTGACTAGCACTGTGTAGTAAGAACTAATGTCTTGTGTTATTATTTATTAGTAAATATTTTTAAACCTTTCAACTGTGGCTGTTGTATGTAGAGATAATTTAAGCTCTAGAGTATATTGCATGTATATAGTGATACTGTCCAAGCCACTCTAAATAAGCCTTGCTGTTCATCACACTTACCATTTGGATAATAATATTGCACAGTAATAATTGGACACCCTTTGATAAGGGCCTTATTAGTAGCTGATATTAGTGGTTGTGGCAAGTGGTACTACTGTATAGTCTGGGTAGAAGGGGCATAGCTGGAGAACCTGTGCCAGCCTTCCTCAGGTGTGTCTGTGTGTTTGTATATAACTCATATCTCAAAGTGTGTGTGTGTGTGTGTCAGCTACTTGGGCAGGGACATGAAGCACTGGTTGGACAGAGAGGGTGCTGGAGGTTTTAGCTTGACCACTAGGCTGAGAACTGGACCCTATAGCTGTGCCAGTGGGGAGTCTTATTGGGGGTCTGGAGAGAAAGGGAGAAACCATCCCCAGACTCACTGTGATCTCTGTGTGCTCTTAAGGGAAATTGTACTTTACTGTGTGTGTATATTTGTTATCCTTCCCAATGTGGACGCCCCTTACTGGTATTAGTGGTGAGGATTGATTGCTGGGCCAGTGCACGTGTGTCACAGGGTGAAATAATTATTTGTTTTGAAATGTGAAGTATGCAATTGTTTTATGACTTCCAGCATCTGCCAAAGATCTGAGGTCTATGTATTTTCACAGGTAATGCTAAATACTGTCAGCTTCCAGTAGTGGGGGTTTCACCTGGGATAGAGTCAGATGACAAGAAAGGATGTCATTCTTCAAGCTATCCCAGCAGCAATATTTGAGATATTAATTTAAAAAGTCTCTTAGAGAGATAGAGCATCTAGATTCAACCCTTTACCCTGACCCTGGGTGACTTTAACTACCAAAACATAGACTGGAAGAACTACTCATGCCAGAACACAAATGCCCAGAGATTCCTTGATTTTGTCAATGCAAATGCTTTGGAACAGCTAGTCAATGCCCTCACAAGAGGTGATAATATCTTGGACTTGGTATTAACCAACACAAGTAACCACTGCAGCATCCCTGCAGTATCATCCTCCCTTGTAAGATCCAACTATAAAGGGTCACATTCAAAGTTACCATCTCCTCCAACCCCCCTCTAGCTAGGGTCAAACAACAAACTTCTCCAAAGCTGATTACTGCCTCCTGAGGGATGGTATAAACAGCTTCACAGCCCCCTCCCCCTGTCTAGGAACTGGCACCAGTATCCAAAACTATACCAAATTACTATATGAACATTTATATAAATGCATGGAATCAGGAATACTTGACAGGACTAAATCATTCTCCACAAGGAAGAGTAAACCTGTCTGGTGGACATCTGTAATAAATAAACTCTATGACAAAAGGAAAAAAAAATTGCTGTCCAGGACCAAGAAGAAGCAGGTGCCCAATTGGAATAAATCTCTCCTTAGCCTAAACAAGCAAATAAGAGCTGTAGTGAAATCCTCCAAAGTAAACTTCAAGTCCAAATTGGCCACATCTACTAGAGACAATCATAAGGTCTTCTTCACATATGTCCGTAATCTCAAAGGTAGCACCCAGATCTGTTCAGAACTGGTGGTCAAGGACACCACATATATAAATGCTATAGATATAGCAAACTTGCTGGCTGACAGATTCAGTGAAAATTTCACCCCTCTGTCCCCTGCATCAGTAAATCAGGACATTCCCAGTACCTGCCCTCTTGCCCTTATATCTAGGGATTAGGTCATCACTGCTCTCTCAAAGGCAAACAATACACCCTCCATGGGACCCGATAACATCACAGGCTGCATCGTGCATGAACTCAGGCAGGAATTTCCGGTGCCATTAGGTGCCCTATTCAACCAAAGCCTTAGTATCGGCTTTGTCCCAGCTGAGAGGAGGACAGACACTGTCATCCCTTTACACAAAGGTGGAGTGTCCACCAATCTGGAAAATTATTGACCCATCAGCCTAACTAACCTGATCTGAAAGGCCATGGAATGGATTATCATGAACCTCATTAACAAGGACATTGGCAATCTCCAAACACTCGACCCACACAATTTGGCTTCATCAAGGGGAAGTCATGTATGTTAAAGTTGGTCGACTTTTTTGAGACAGTCACCAATGCCATGGATGAGGGGAAGACAGTGCACACTGCCTAGTTTGACCTGGCCAAAGCCTTTGACAATATTCCTCACTCTGGCATAATGAACTCTCTCAACTAAGCATCAATCCGTATGTTACCAGATAGGTAGCTAACTGGCTCACTGATAGAACCCACCTAGTTAAGATAGGGGAAGCCACCTCAAGCAGTAGCCCTGTATCGAATGGCATACTCCAGGATTCAGTTTTGGGGCCCCTGTTATTTGGGATATACTTTTCTGAGGTGCAAGCCAAAACCAGTGGGCTATGGCTGACCAGGATTGCAGATAACTGCAAGCTAGGAACTGTCATAAATTTCCCTAGTGATGTGGACATCCTCCAAGAGGGTCTCACCTAAACAAATGATTAGTGCCAGAAACATGGCCTCAAGCTGAATACAAAAAAATGCATCATCATCCCCTTTGGGGAGAGTGATGGTCCCACAGATTATCACATTAATAACAATGTCCTAAGCACCAAATCCATTGTGAGAGATTTGGGCACCCAGATTGATAGCAACCTGACTTTTGACCACCATGTTGCTTACATTGTATGGAAAGCTTTCTACATGGCCCACCTCATAAGTAAGGGTATTTCATCTAGGAACAAAGAGGTGATAACATCCGTGTATTCTTCCCTTATAAGGCCAATTATTGAGTACAGTGCCCCATTCAGCATGTATCTCACAAAGTACATGCAGCAGCTGGAGAGATCACAGAGGTTCCTCACCGGGAGTCTCCAGGGTCTCAAAAATCTACAGTGCAGAGATAGGCTAAAAGCCCTATCCCTCTACTCAGTTTCATACAGACTCCTCAGAGGTGACCTCTGTTTAGCATACAAGGTGATCTCGGACCCTGCCTTGATGGGACTGCTTCATATCCACAAGTCATGCTCCACTCAAGTAACCCACGCACATGGCCTCAACCTGGCCTGTGACATCAGTAGGACTTGTTGGTGGTACAGATTTGTGTCCCAGAGACTCCCCCATCTGTGGAATAAACTCCCTCTCCACGTCAAGTAGAGTACTGCTTTACCCCTTTTTAAGTGCAACCTGGATAACTAGATGAGAAATAGAAAATGCATCCCTGGGATTCAACCTGTGTCCCTGCTGGACAGGGGCATTGGGTGCTGATTTTTCTAAATATGGGCTAAACACTGCTGGACAGGGGTATCAGGTGCTGATTTGTCTAAACATAGGCTAAACTCTTGGCTAGTGTTATAAGGTCTTTAGGGCCAATAACCTAGCAACTTCCTATGATCCTATGAGCCCATGATCCTGTCTTGGACCTGACAATAACTAGGAGATCCATTCACCACATCTGCCTTGCTCTGATGAAGCAAGTTTTCTTGAATATAGTTGTTAATATAGCAAAGTTTAGTTTAGATATTTTTCTTTATTTATTTGAGACTGTCCTGCAATGTTGTTTTAAATATTTCCTGTGATTTTGAACTCTGATGTCACTGTGAATATATACAGAGTATTTTCTTGCTCTTTTATTATTTATTATTAAATATATTTAAACCATTCATTGTGGCTGATCTTTGTAGAGCTATTTAAGTTTTGAGAGTAATTGCATATTCATTTGGTGATACTGTGTGGGCCACTCCTAACAGTCTTGCTCTTGATCAAACTGCTATTTGTATTAATATTAATATTACACAGTAAGATGGGAATCCTCTCTTAAGGGATTTAAAGTAGCTGATAAGGAGTTGGCTGGTGGCAGTGATAAGTAACTTATCCTCTGGAAAAAGGGGCCATAGCTAGTAAACCTGTGTCAGCCTTTCCCAGGTGTGTGTGTGTGTGTGTGTGTGTGTGTGTGTGTGTGTGTGTGTGTGTGTGTGTGTATGTGTGTGTATAAATCAAACCTCAAAGAGTGTGTGTGTCAGCTACTTGGGCAGAGACACAAGGCACTGGTTAGACAGAGAAGGTGCTGGAGGTCTTGGCTTCGCCACTCAGATGAGATCTCAAGTCTATAGCTGTGCCAGTGGGAGTCTTACTGGGGATCTGGAGAAAGAGGGAGAAACCAGCCCTGACTGACTGTGATCTCTGTGTGCCCTTAAGAGAAACTGCACTTTATGCAGAGAGCTGCATCTGGAAATATTGTGTGTGTACCTGTTATCATCCCAGTGTACATTCCCCGCTGGTGCCAGTGGTGAGGATTGAAGCTCCTTGACTTCTGGTCCAGTGGTGGGTCATCACATTATTGGTTGGCAGTGGTGGGATATTCACATATTGGGATTCAGTGGTGTGGATATTGATTCCTGTAGCCTGTAAATATTGGTCTCTAAAGAAGGTGTTTGTACTCTCAAGCAGCCACCCAGTAGATATTCAGAGTGTCATATTACAATAGTTTTATTTTTTTTTTGTTAGCTTAGTTAGTCAGAGAGAGCAGGCAAGGATGTCAGCAGAGAATTATGGCAAGCTGACAAGGAGCCAGTTGGCTGAGATGTGCCAAGCCAAAGGAGTGGTGCATGCCACCCTGACTAAAGCAGAAATGATTGCGGCCTTAGTCACAGCTGCATCACAGACCAGCAACCAGGAGACAACCAGACTGGCCTTTGGGATGTACAAGTCTCAGAAAATGGACACTTCAACTTTGCCTCTGAGGACTTAAAAATTCACATGGAGTTAAAGAGATTTGAAATGGAGGCCAAACATTTGGAACTAGAATCAGCAGAGAGACTGCAGCATTTGGAGGTCAAAGCAGAATCAGCAGAGAGGCTGAGATGTTTGGAAGCTGAAAAAAATGAGAGGCAGAGGCAACATGAAAAGGAGATATTGACTATTCTCCAGGTTCATGGAGGTAATGGGGAAGGGGTAACTGAACCTCAAATGTAATAAAGGTTAGTAAAATTCTTCCACAATTTGCAGAGGGTGATAATTTATTTATAGTTTTATTCATATGTTTGAAAGGGTATGCAAACAGCATCATTTTGACCAAAGGCTCTGGGTACATTTCCTGACCAACGTACTCCATGGTAAAGCTGTAACTGCTGTTTCTAAATTGTGTGATACTGATTGCTTAAATTATAATACTATTAAAATTGTTTATTAGAGCATTTTAAGTTAACACCTGAAGCTTATAGAAAAAAGTTTTGTGAGCATAGATGCAAAGCAGATGAAAATGTGTGTGAATATATTACTGAACTAAGCACTTACTTGCATAGGTGTGTGAGTGGGTGCCAGGTCACCACTTTTGAAGGACTGGCAGACCTTTTGGTGAGGGGAACAAGCCCTTTGCACTTTGCCTGAGGACATAAGAATCTGTTTGGCAGATAGAGAATATAATACCACAGATGAGTTGGGGAAAAACGGTGACCTATACCCAGCAAGCAGGGCATCATTGCATAGGAAAGGGATACACAGTGCTGCACATGGGTCTAAGAGAACCCATGGTGGGCAGCCTAAACTGCTACAACAGAGATGGCTAGTAACAGGGGAAGCCACTAGTTCATGTACATGGCCACGATCAAGGGTTAAATGTTTTTAGTGTAAACAGTGGGGCCATGTAGCATATAGATGTCCATGGAGGCAAGGTGGGGAACAAAATGTGGGGGAGCCAGTATGTGGGAATGACAGAATGCCAGCGGTAAGTTGTCTAGAGACAATAAGGGTACAAACTACCACAAAAGGTTATATCCTATCTTAGTAGATGGGAAACAGGCCACTGCTAAGAGAGACACAGCCTCTGACCTAACCATTGTGAAGCCTGCAATGGTTAAAGAGGGGGCACTACTTGCTTGGGCAGTCTACTCCAGGCAGAGTTTTAGGGGGGACCCCATTCCAAATACCTTTGAGTAGGGTTCACCTTGACTGGGAGGATGGAAAAGGAAGCAAGCAAGTAGGTGTGTTTGAGGATATCCCTGCAGATGTCATGGTAAGGAATGATTTTGATAATACAATACCTTGTGTGCATGCAGTTACACACAGTCAGGCTTGGATAAAGCCATGTGGGTCTGGTAGCCTGGGGGAGACCCAGATAGACCACACACTTGAAACCAGGACTGGTGAGGTGGTTACTTCAGGGAGGGAAATACCCTGTAGCAGTGAGACTGAAGGTGAGCTGCAGCTGTTGGTGGGTACTGCTGTCCCCTTGGACAGAGTGACTGCAAGGGCAGAGGTCAGTAGTAGTACACAGGCTAACAGTGAGGCACTGCTGTCAGAGGACACCAGACTTCCCATGGAAGGGGAGCTGGGATGTGTTACAAAGACAGAGTTGAGACAGGCTAAGCTCTCAAACCCTACATTACAAGGCTTGAGGGAGATAGTCAGGAGGCACCTGATTCTCAAGGAAAAGGGGAATCTGTATATTGGGACACAGGGTTACTGTATAGAGAGTGGACCCCTGAGGGAGGGCTAGAGGGTGAGAGAATATTGCAGTTGGTAGTGCACAGAGCCTACCATCTGGCAATTCTAGTTATAGCCCATGATATTCCCTTTACATGCCATATGGGCATAAAGTGTGCCAAGAGATGTATTATACAGAACTTTTATTGACCTGGGATATCTAGGGATGTAGCAGGGTACTGCAGGAAATGTGAGCAGTACCAAAAAGTAGGCAAGGCAGAGACAAGGGGAAATTTCCTTTGATGCTTTTGCCTATGATTGAGGAGCCATTTCAGAGGGTAGCTCTGGATACTGTGGGGCCTCTGAGTACTCCAAGTTCCACTAGGAAGAAGCATATTCTAGTGGTAGTAGATTATGCTACCAGATACCCTGAGGTGGTGGCTCTGTTCTCCATTGAGGCAGAAAAGGTGGCAAATGCTTTGTTAGTGATTTTCAGCAGGGTAGGTTTCCCAAAAGAAATACTGACTGACAGAGGTGCCAGTTTCACATCAGACCTGCTGGCTTGTCTGTGGAAGCATTGTGGGGGTGAAGCACTTAAAGACCACCTCCTATCATTCCCAGACAAATGGTTTTGTGGAGAGGTTAAACTCTACACTAAAGACCATGCTATTGGCATTTTCAGACCAATTTAAGAGGGAGTGGGACAAATATTTGCCCAATCTTTTGTTTGCTTTCAGAGAGGTTCCCCAGTAATCCACAGATTTTTCAAACCCTTTGAGTTGCTGTATGGGCATAGGGTGAGGGGACCTCTAGATTTGATTCATGTTAGTGGGAGGATGAGTGTGAATCTCAAAAGAAGTCTGTTGTGGCATATGTCCTAAATCTCAGGACAATGCTCAGGGAATTCATGGGCTTGGTCCAGTAGAATCTGGCAGATGCTCCAAAGGAGAAAAAGGCTGGTATGACAGAAATGCTCGAGCTAGACACTATGCTGTCAGACAGCAGGTTATGGTTCTCATTCATGTCAGACACAACAAGCTCTAGGCAGCTTGGGAGGGACCCTTCAAAGTGGTAATGAAAGTCAGCAATGTTAACTAAATGGCAGAACTGCTAGGCAGGAGGCAGGGGCACAAACTGTATTATGTTAACATGATTAAACCTTACCATGATAGGGAGGCCCTATTGCTAAGTATTTGCAGTAGAAGGCAGGAGGAGTCTGAGAGGGGTCTATGTCTACAGGGAGCCAGCCAGCAAAATCCCAAATTACTATGTTGGAGTCTAGGGTTGCAGGGATATGATATGACAATGCAACAGTGTAATGGGGTCAGCAATGCAAAGGCAGCTGGAATCTCAAGACAGGGAATAGGGTAATGTATTCCCAGATAGACTCATTCCTCTCAAGCAATATTTCTCAAGGGTCACTTGAAAAACTAGCTTGAGTCTTCAAAGGGGGAATACCTGTGATGAAAGGGGGATACTGCCAGCACAGCTATCTGGAATTTTGTAAATAGTTGTATGTCATTTGTGAATATCTACATGATATATAAAAGATACTTGCGTTACAACTGTACTAGAATTGTATGTCATGTGTATATCAAACTGGTCTGTACAGACGCGTGTTAAAAAGGTATTTTACAAAGTGCTTGTGCTTAAAATGTAACCATAGTGTGCACTGCCGGAAGAGAACAGAAATGTACATGCACTAGTGCAACTGTTTAATATATATATATATATATATATATATATATATATATATATATATATATATATATTTTTTTTTAACATTAGAAACTGGAATACAAGAGGTCAACTTCAGAAAAAAATATCTGAAATTAAATGACTTTATAGAGTAGGCTGGAGACATAATGTATTTGCTGAAAAGATTTCTGTATTGTCCTTAGGATGAAATAATTACTAGTTTTGAAATGTGAAGGAATGCAATTGTTTTAGGACTTCCAGCATCTGCCAAAGATCTGAAGTCTATGTATTTTCACAACTAGATGCTAAATACTGTCAGCTTCCAGCAGTAGGGGTTTCACCTGTGATATAGTCAGATGACAAGAAATGATGTCATTCTGCAAGCTATCCCAGCAGTAATATTTGAGATATTAATTTAAAAAGTCTCTTAGAGAGACAGGGCATTCTGTATTCTGTCTTGGACCTGACAACAGCTAGGAGATCCATTCACCACATCTGCCTTGCTCTGGTGAAGTAAGTTTCTAGGGAACAGTATAATTCTCTTGGATATAGTCAGAGGTCTTATTGGGGATCTTGAGAAAGAGGGAAAAACCAGCCCTGGACTGACTGTGGTCTCTGTGTGCTCTTAAGGGAAATTGCACTTGATGCAGAGAGCTGCATCTGGAAATACTGTGTGTGTGTACCTCTTATCCTCCCAGTGTACATCCTCCACTGGTGCCAGTGGTTTAGGATTGAGGATCCTTGATTACTGGTCCAGTGGTGGATCATCACAACCTCCATACTGCATCATCCCAAATGTACCATTATTCAATATGCAGACGATTCAGCTATAATATCCACCACAAGTAATATGACTCATCTAAAACAAATAACACAAACTGGCTTCACATCCATTGAGACCTGGCTCAAAAATGCAAATCTCTTGCTAAACTCTAACAAAATCAAACTACTTCTCTTCATATCTAAATCATACCCTACTAACTTTAAAATATATTCCCGCAATAACACAGAAATGCATCTGGTTCCCCATGCTAAATTATTAGGAGTTGCAATAGATAACAAATCATCCTTTGACCTACATATCCAAAATGCCATCAAAAAAACACATCAAAAAATTGGAATGCTATGTAGGCACAAAAATGTTATGTACCTAAACACAAAAAGAACACTAGCCTCTGCATACCTCCTACCCTCCTTACTGTATGGTGTCCATATGCTAACCAACCTCCGAACTATATTGATAAACAAATTGGAATCCTGTTCTAATAAAATTGCTAAATTTGCCACAGGTCTACCATTCCACAAACATCACTGCGCTGTCCTTACTTCCCTTAACTGGCTGAATCTACCCCAATAACTCAACTACCAACAATTAGCCATGGTCCATCAAATAATCTATAATCCAGAAAAATGCCCTTCCATAAATTATGTCCTCCAAATCTACACTCCTAGTCAATCCCTATGTTCCAAAGACAAACAACTGTTATCTCTATATAAGCCAAATAAAATTGCAGGACACTCTTTTTTCTTCTATTCAGTAACCTAGTTATTTACTTAACTGCTGTGGTCAAAAGCTAAATCGGGTCTATGGTGTCCGCTGTGCATTCTCATTCATTTTAGAGTGTTTTTTGGTACAGTGAAAATGTGTTTAACTTTATTTTCTTGAGGGATGGAGCATGTTCAGCGGTAAAAATAATGCATTTCATTTTCTACAAGCTGTGTTAATGTCAATGTTTTGAATGGCCAAAATGCCCCCTACATTACCTCATTTACTATTTTACCTTTTTTAAATGGTTTGTAATGTTAATTCTTTTCTGCTCCATTCCTCAGGTCTTTCATATGCCAGTGTTTTTTCAAACCAGTTCTTTCATATGCCAGTGTTTTTTCAACCCAATTCTTTCATATGCCAATGTTTTTCAAGACAGTTCTTTCGCATGCCAATGTTTTTCAAGCCAGTTCTTTCGCACGCCAATGTTTTCCAAACCAGTTCTTTCATGCACCGATATGTTACTGCACCCTACTAAAAAGTTTTGCTAAATATGTTGCATATCAGGTAAGTACTGATTCAAGAATGAAGAGAGCCTAGCTTCATCACAGCCAACCAGCAACAAGAGAATGTGCAAGTGGCAGGATGTTTGGAAAATGGAATTCGACTAGATCAAGGGATGCAGTGATGTAAAATCATTCTGCAGGTACTGCAAGAAAGAATTTCTAGTGACCCACGGTGGAAGAAACAATGTCGTACGACATGAGGCAACTGAACAACATAAGACTGCTATTCTTCAAGCAAAATCCAGTCACCTTATGACAAAAGTGTGCAAGGAACACAAACATTAAGGGAGTGGAACTTAGGATCATTGCAGCAGAAGCCTCTGAGGTGTTCCATGCTGTTAAGCACAGTATTTCCTAAACAGTTTGGACTGTGTAGTAAAGTTGGCCAGCCAGTTGTACTGTGACTCGGACATTGCAAAGAAACTATCTTGTGGAAGAACCAAGGTTGAAACCATATTCGAAAATGTTTTGAGACTGCACTCATTGGAATGCCTCCTGTATGACCTTCAAAAAGTAGGCACTTCATTTGCAATTTCATCAGATGCTTCCAACAAGGGGAACATAAAATTATTTCCACTTGTTGTGAAGTATTTTTCTAAAGAAGAAGGGGTGGTGAATGGCCTTTTGAACTTCATGAAGACGCTGATGAATCTGCACAGGCTATATCACAGCAAATTTCAAACATTATGGAAAGGCACTTCTTGCCTTGGAACAGCATTTCAGCATATGGGGCTGATAATGCCAGTGTGAACTATGGGAAGAAATCTGATATGTATACCAGATTAAAAGAAAAGTGCCCATCACTCCAGAAGGCTAACTGTGTTGTCCACATCATTCACAATGCAGCCAAAAAAGCTGCAGCACAACTACAGTATGATGTGGAAATATTTGTAATGAAACTGTTCAGCCATTTCTCAGGTTCTGACACAAGGACCAGAGACTTGAAAGACTTCTTTGAGTTTTGTGGCATGGAATTTGAGTTTGTTAAGACATGTGTCAACAAAGTGGCTGTCACTATTGCCAGCCATTGAAAGAATAGTGAAAAATCTCCCAGTGCTCCAGTCCTAGTACCTCTCCCAGGGAGAAGAGGAGACCCCCTGGCAGATATGACAGTACTTTTCAGCTAATGAGCATGGTGAGAATGCATTGCCTATGCTGCCCCAGTACTATTTACACTTTGTGCTGGTTTTGTGGATTTCAATGAACATATAAGTACATTACAAAAATCAACACTTACTGCCATGGAAACATTTTGTGTAATGGTCTCTCTGAAGCAAAAATTGCAGGCAAGAGCTGAAGATGCTTTCTTTGGAGGGAAACTTAGGGCACTTATGAGCACATTAGACACCACTTCTGCTAACAAACTGAAAAGAGACTTCATTGTGCTTGTGGAGACAGCAGTAAAGTACCTGGAACAGTGGTTTGATTATACTGAAAACAACTACTAGTTTAAACTGTCTAAATTATCTCTAACTGAGCCCTTTGCTTTCAGTGACATACTCAATGTGACCACTGCCCTGAGTCTGCAGGATGTAGATGAAGACCATCTTTTCAGGGACTACCTGGCAATTAGGCCCTTTCTTGGACAGTTATGTAACATAAGCTTGACCCCAGGAGAAAAGTGGCTGAAGCTTTTCAGAAAAGGGCCTGAGCTGACTGCACTATATCCAGTAATTGCTAGGCTATCATCTATACCAACATCAAATGCTTTTGCAGAAAGGGTTTTTTCTTTGGTGAAAAGTAAATGGACAGATGTGTGAAACCGATGTAGTGTGGACTTGTTAAAAGCTGAACTAATGATGACTGTAAATTACCAGATGAAGTGACTTTTATTCAAATATTGTTTCAAACCAGGCCCCTCTTCAAGTCATAAAATCAAATTCAAAATACACTTTTAAAAAAAAGTGATTTAGTGTACCAGTGTGCAGTAGGTAGTACTAGGGTGCAGTATGTACTTTTGTGTTTTTCTTTGCATTAGCTTTAATTTGCTAGTGTGCAGCGTGACAGTGCAGTATGTAGTACTAGAGTGCAGTATGCAGTTTTGTGTTGCTAGTGTGCAGTATGTAGTACTAGGGTGCAGCATGTAGTTTTGTGTTTTTCTTTGCTTTAGCTTTAATTTGCAATAAAAACAATCTTAATTATACACTTGGCTTGTGTGTGTGGTATGATTGGTTTATGGATTTTTTTTACTTTTTTTTAAATAAACAAGTGTCTGTTTAATGAGTAATGTGTTTTTTTCCTTTAAAGTTTACTTACTGTTACAACTGAGTAATGTGATTTTTGCAGTAATGCTTCACTTCATTTAAATGGTTTGTGAGTTTTCAGTATGCTGTAATAACATCACAATGATGTACCCATAACTGTAATATTGCATCTCCTTTAACACCTCTGGTGATGTCATTGTGGGGGTGTGGCCAGTGTCATATTAGGCATGCCCCCTGCCCTACTGGCCACACCCCATGCTCCACTTTGGCCTTGTCAAAAGGTGGCAACCCTATCTGTAGCCCAAGCATGAAAAAAAAACTCCCCTCTCACGGAACAATCTCCCAGCCCTTACACTTCAAAAAAAAGAGCTAAAACAACTATTTAACATAAGGACCTGGTTCTTTCAGGATCCTACCTGATCCACCACACTGCCTATCGCCCAGCCTCTCTGACACAGGAATACTAGACTCAGTCACACTGTATTTCCTCTTCTCTTCCTAAAGCTAGGTTACTACATCTTTAAATATGTATATACTAACATCTTTCATTTTAACTATCTTCTTTAATATCTTCCCTTGTTCTATACCTATACTAACACTGCTCTCCCTCTCTCTCTCTCTATTTTACATCTCACTTATCTAATACCACACCCTATCATTTCCTATATCTCTCTTATCTGCAACCAAATTGTATTCCTTTTATGCAAATGTATTTTACAGTAATAAGTTGTTTTTCTGCATTCATATATAATTGTAAATAATTGTCATATTATCTTGTTATACTGTAGTAAGTTTTTTTCTGTATTTCATATATAATTGTAAATAATTGGAGCTTTTCTCCTTGGGTCTCCACTGAAAATGGGCTATTAGCTCAGTTGGACCAACCCGGTTAACAAATGTCAAATAAATAAATAACTCTTTTTATACTATCGTATGATACTATTGCATTGCATTTGTATTCTTTTATTGTATTGCATTATAGTGTGTGGAGCTTTTCTCCCGGGCCTCCACTAAAAATGGATTACCCACCCAGTTGGACTTTCCAGGTAACCAAATGTCAAATAAATAAATAAATCAATAGATGCTCTCATCTGTCCATAATTTTTCATACATCTCAACCTTGTAGCACAAGAAATCTGGATAAAAACAAAATTAATGGGGGAGGGGAGTAAAGGCCCAAAACTAGGGGCAAATTTTAAATATTGGTTGCACAATCTTAGAAAGTTGCTAGAATGAAAGGTTGCGTGTTACTATGCATTTTCTGAAGGATATGAATAATGAAACTGGCTGTTATTATTTAATGATTCAATCCTCACCGATTTGCTAGAAAACCATTTTTTCCAAACGCCTTTATTGAATTATCACTTGTTTAAGAGGAACTGACCTAAAATATGAGGCAAAAATCTGGACGTCCCGCAAAAATCTGGTCAGTTGAGAACTATGCTGATTTTTCAGTACACCCCTAACTTTGCTACATTTTTCGCTCTGTCCTACAAACAAAAATCTTTGATTTTTTTAGTAAATCACAGAGGATTACAGTTAGTTAATAAAGCCAGTGATTATAGTTCCATACTTCTTATTCTTCAGAAAATGCTTTTTGTTGGAAATTTGATGTTTTATTAATTTTAGGCTATTTCTGGATATATTTAGTTTTTCTGATTTTGTGTCTTTGTCAGTTCATTGTTGTTAGCTTTTTTCTAAACTTCTTGAGCAAAGAAATTAAGAGTTATACTGGGGTTGGGCATAGAAGCTCTCAACCATCCCTGATTTTGCCTCACATTTCTTTTCTGTTTTCTTGTAATTTTTTTGTGTTCTGGCAAATCAGAGAGGACTGCATTTATTAACAAAGCCAGACATTTTTTAGTTTCAAAGTAAAATAAAACACGGTGGTTCCACACGGCTGATGAAGCGGATGTTGTCCGTGAAAGCGCTTACCTTATCTGAATAAACTATTTATTTTGTTTATTAGCCTGTCGTGTAGAACCACTGTGTTTTATTTTAATTTGTTTACTTAGTTATTTCATCGTTGGTTATCTTTTCTTCAGAGATTTGATTTTGTACAATTTATGAGTTTCAGACTTAAAAACCTTCAGACAAAGCATACTAACGCAAATCCCATTATTCTAATAGCTTTTCAGATGTATAGAGGCCCTTTTGCCTCTCATTGTTTTTTAACTTTCTCCCTGATTCTTAAGCTAAGGTTTGTCAGTCAATAGAGCAAGACATTATCGTTTCACACTTCTTAGTTGATGGACAACCTCTTGCTCTATTAACTTTTTAAGTGGATTATGGTTATCTTTAAACACAGTCTCTAATTTTAGGTATTTGTCTTATCATTATTGTTGGCTTTCTCCAGAATTCCTGTGCAAAGAAGTTGTTAAAGAGGCTTTCAGCTGGCCCTAATTTTGCCTTATATTTTGGTCTGTTTTCCTGTAAAAGTTGTGGTGTTCTGACAAATAAATGAAGACTGTAATTACTAAATAATGCAGACGTTTGAGTTTCAGACATAGTAGCCTTCAGAAAAAGCATGCTTATGCAAAGCCTGTTATTCTAGCAGTATTAAAAGATAAAGATAATGGGCTGGATTGATGAATGGCTACATGTCGCGCTGCTATCGTATATGCAATGCAGCATCATGTGCACAAAAATTTAGTATTCATTAAAAAGCAACACATTATGTGTAGAGCTACAAAACAAAGGCAAATGACAATAGTATGCTAATAAAAGCATAACTAGCAGAGTTACATTTCAATGAACCAGTTCAAGATGGCAGAATTATTCAGGAAACAACAAGTTAATCATGGACACTTGGTGTATATATGTGTGTGTGTGTGTGTGTGTGTGTATGTGTATATAGACAAATATACAGCCACCATCACATTTAAAAGAAAAACAATGTTAGGGGCTGCTGCTGCTCTCTTGTATGTGTATGTGCAACAAACTCAAATCTATGCTGCTGCCCCTGCTGATAGACCTCAGCCAAGAAAAAGAAAGGCATTCAGGCCCCATTTAACATATCATAGAATGCATGAAATGCATGATATTGATTAGAGTGATGCAGGATTGATAGGGAAACACTACAGTAGCTCTGCTACCTCTGCCACCCCCACCTCAGACTCAGGGGAAATTAAGGAAAACCTCTACCAGTGGAAACTAAAGTATGTGTATCATTAATGTATTATATTAGCTACTGGTACATTCCAGAGACCCCCAGGGGATATACTAGGTGTGTCACAGGCCTCAGTCACCAGAATATTGCACCAATGTCTTAATGCTATGCT
The DNA here is from genome assembly GCF_019279795.1 of Protopterus annectens. NCBI lineage: Eukaryota > Metazoa > Chordata > Ceratodontiformes > Protopteridae > Protopterus > Protopterus annectens. The sequence continues at coordinate 293,981,760 of NC_056735.1, forward strand.
AAAACATCAAAGGAAGACTATATACTTTCCAAGCACATCAGAGGAGAGAGCAAGAACAATGCAGGAATTATATGCTCTACCACACTTCCCTGAAATGTTGGGGTCATACACTGCACTCATATAGAAACAAAAGCCCCACCTGCTGAACAGGGAAAGATGTACATCAACAGGAAGGGGTTCCACTCAATCAACTGCCAGGTTGTCTGTAATGCCTGAGTGATCATCCTCAGTGTGGGTGCAGGCAACCCAGGCAGTTACCATGACTCACACATATGGCACACCACTCATGATTGCACAAAGTTTGCTTAGGGGGATGTTCCACAAGGCTGTCTACTGGGTGATGCAGATTATGCATTAGAACTGTGGCTCATGACACCCATCAGAAGTGCATGCACACCCTCTAAAGAAGGATAGAGTGATGCCCACTCTCAAACTAGAAACATCATAGAGAGCATGTTTGGCATGCTGAAGTCATGGTTCCACTGTCTAGACACATCAGGGGGTGCCCTGCAGTATGATCCAGGCACCTATGCAGACATTTTCATAGTCTGTGCCATGGTGCACAATATCATCTTGAGGAAACAGCTGCAACAGGGACAGCAAGGGCAAGAGCCACACATTCCAGGACAACAGGCAGGGCCAGCACATACAGACGAGGATCCTGAGGAAGAATCTCCAGCTGAACAGGGAGCTGGCAGGTGTAGGCATGCACAATATGATCTTGCCCTGGCTGAGATGCAAAGAATAGCACATACATTGAGATTCAAATCCATACTCTGTGAAGGGAATGTGGAAAGTATTACTCAAGATTTATGACTTACTTTCATCACAACTTTATATGCTTTTTTTTTTCTGTTTCTTGCCTTCTACATTAACTTGCTGCTGAGCGGCATGCAATCAAGCTTACCTGATTAAGGAAAAAAATAAAAAAAAAATATTTGGGCAGCCTTCTGTAGTGCACTGTGGACAGTACTGGGTGGAGAACATCCACCTGCTTTGTAATTGTCTCTGTGGCGCAATGAGCAACTGCAGTGATTTTAGAGGCAAAGGTGATCTAGGGTTCAGATCCAGATAGCACTTGTTTTTACAAAGGATGTCAGAATGCAATTTCAAACAACTATTTGATTATGAAGATAAAAATGACATGCAAATGGATATCATAAATAGGCTGACTGCAAGAAATGTATTAGTAATGCTTTGATAATTATAGTTTTCTAGGTAGCATATATCATTAATGATTTACTTATGAAATCCAGTTGATTGTGTGTGTAATTGTTTAAGTATGAGAATTATGATCATTCATGAAAAATGCACTTGAATACTTATGATGGGTACAATAGTTTAGTTAAAGTCATCTTTACTCCTCAGATAACCAACTTATGTATTTAGGATAGTATGTTTGTGAATTATGTATGTATCATACCCCAACCTATATTACTCAGGTCATGAAAGTCTATCCATTTGAAATATATTTACAAACAGTAATACTGTCTCTTACATGGGAATGTGGTTCCCAGGACTTCTTAAAGTCGCACACACATACAGACCTATCTGAACTACATCTCCATTCATAGTTAATACATTATATCTCTAATGACCAGAGTTGAAAGGGAGTTCTGTAGCAATGAGAAATAGTAACCAGGCTTGAAATGTATGTGTTCTTTATTCCATAGGTTTGATACACGCCTTTTACAAGTAACATTTACAGTGCGCAAGTCCAGAATATTATGTCCCAAGTCATCCAATTTAACCTTCTAAAGACCAAGTCTTACAAGTCAAGCCATTAAGCATGTCAGTGTTGACAATTGGAAAAAATTATGAATAGGATGAGTATCACGCATGGCAATTGCCACTGCTGTTTCACAACTTCATTGCTGTCTGTTGAAATCCCTGCCTCACTGTCTGGCAATATATTTCTCTGCCTTGCATTGTGCAAATGCAGTTGGCATGGTTGGTCATCTTTGCCAATTGGCTGTTAAATGTGAGATTGGAATTTGGCGCCAATTCAAACATAGAGCTTTTGCTTAACTTCTGCAGACAATGCTGGTGTGGGAGTTGATGGTGCTAAATTTAGAGATTTTGAACAAAGATAAGAATTGCTACTGAATGTTATTACTTCATTACATGGAAATTGCTTAGTGTCCTCAAGTGAACTGCAGTGAACTGTGTGGATGACTGAACACTTCATTCTATAAAAATGTTTGCACTGCGGCACTTACACTTTCAAATGATATACAACCACATAGAACCTTGGCAGATGTACTTCATCATTGCTTAGCCCTCCTGCATTGGAACATTACAAACTATTTTGTATTGGCAGTGCACATTGCACAAGCATGAGCGGATACCATTGCTAATATCAATAGCATTCAGCAAGTTTTACACACCACCATGATAACCTGATGATACATGAATGCTTCCTTGTTCATCCTGTGTTTCACAAGTGTGTGTTCCATTTACACAACATCAGGTAAAACAGGTGCATGTCAGTCTCAGTTCTGCACTATGTATTAATGACAACATAGCTGACCTAAGTCAGCAGTATGTATTTATTATATTCTTACCCCTGCATATCAAGGGCTTTGCACAAAATCTTCAACAGCCCAATATCTTCTTTGACAGAGAACGAAAAACTAATCCTATGTACTCTGCACTTTCACACAGTAGAAGCCAGAATTCTGTGGTGGCACTTGTGTTTAGTATTGTGTCCTCTAGATTGAGTAACTAGATACAGAAAGGGTTCTAATCTCACAGCAGCCAACTTGTGCACGTGTGTGTGTTTGTGTGTGTGTGCTTATGTAAGTGACTCATATATACCATCATGTAAATATGACCTTAGGTACTCCTGGCCTCACTGAAACAACAGTCTGGAGAAACTTCTACACTGCAGAGTGAGTCCACATCAATGCCAGACCCTTCTCCCAACATCATCTTCTCTGCAACACAATGCTGATGTCATCTTCTATAAAGTGCACTCTCACACTATAGATGTCAGACTTCTGCAGTAGCACTTGTATTAAGTATTGTGTCCTCTGGATTGTATATGTAGATATGTAGGGGATTTTAATCTTGCAAGAATCAACGTGAGTGTGTGTGTGTGTATGTGTGTGTGTGTGTGTGTGTGTGTGTGTGTGTGTGTGTGTGTGTGTGTGTGTGAGTGATGGTGGGGCCATAGCATCACTGGTGGATTAATTCAACAGCTGTGCTCATTTGACCCCCACTTGTGAGAAATATTTACATAATTAGATCAATCCCTATTTCCCGTTTCCCTATTTCCACAAAACATACTCTTTGCAACATATTGATGAGGTCACACTTTCAAAAAAGCACTCTCACACCACTAACATCAGACCTCTCCTGTGGAGTGTGTATATAATACACTTATATGAAAATTGTGTCAGTAGACATGGAGGGAATTTAAATGCAGCAGTGAGAACCTCAGGATTACACAGTGTGTGTGTGTGTGTGTGTGTGTGTGTGTGTGTGTGTGTGTGTGTGTGTGTGTGTGTGTGTGTGTGTGTGTATGTGTGTGTGTAATATAAATGGAAGCAGCAGGATTGTCTTATACTTCTTAGTTGACAACACTTAGAATCCCACATGGCTGCAGAAGTCATTTTTGCACACACACACACACACACACACACACACACACACACACACACACACACACACACACACACACACACACACACACACATACCTCCTTTACAGGACACAGCTGATGTCATCCCTTCATAGATGCAGTGTGGCTCACATGCAGTCAGACTTTTTCTGTGGCATCTGCCTGTAATAACTTCCATGTAGATTGTGTCAGTAGCAGTGGCGGCTGGTGACTTCAAATCAAAGGGGGGCTGCAGGGGACAGCTGAATGGGAGGGGTCAATGGGAAGGGGTCTGTCCATCTAGAAAGGGGAGGGGCTATGCTCAAAACCACAAAAACTGTAACTTTAATTAAATACGCTATCCTGTGTGCCAAACTGTCATTATGCAAGTCCAATCAAGACAAAATGAAGTGTAGAAGAAAAAAAAAATATTTTAATGCATTGGCTGCATGACAGCTTACTTAATATCTAGATGGAAACAAAAAGGTTGTGAGGCATGAAAAAATAAATTACTCTTTAAATACATTACTGGAATGCCAGTCAAAATCAAGTATAAGAAAAACAAGCAGCACTCAACTCAAACCACTTCTTGCACTGCAGCTCTAATTATAATTTATATTCAGCTTTATTAAAGTACCAAGTAACATGCTGAAAGTAGAAATCTCTGATGCCCCCACTTGTAAAAACGTTCCTTATCCAAAAAAAGACCTGCTGCCTGACAACTATCTACTTGTTTCATGGGGAAAACATGATCAAAGTAAAAAATGAAAAGCAAACAAGAAATAAGCTCAAGATACATTGCTTAAAAGGATTACTGTACAGGTTATGGACCACACGATTGGAATTCTGTTTAGTTTATGGGTAAAGCCTGCAGAGATGACTGGAAGTCTCCAAGTGTAATTAGCTTCTTAAAATAATGTAATTCTGTCCTTTATTACAAATACTGTCATATGCATTTCAATACCCAAGGCTTATACATTATCTAGTTAAGTATTCTCTACATGGCAACAACAGAAAGGCTTTCAATGTTGGCAATTCTTTAACAGTATGCTTATTAAAGGAAGCTTACTTGCATCTTACAATCTCAGCCAAGCTTACCTGATGGTCATTAAAGTATTGCTACTTAAACACAGAGCAACAGGCACTTTGAGTAATAAGCATAAATCAACAGTACAAAAAATATGACAGAAATCAGACCATTCTGTAAAAATCAAGGACAGATGAAAAGCCACTAGTACTTGTGTCTACCTTGGATGGGGGGATACTCTGCACATTTACACTGCATAACTACTCCTTGCCTTGCTTCGACACATCCAGAGTCACTACATGGGGGAGTAGGGTGCAACAAGTATATCACAATTTGAAATGTCTCTGGCTGACTGTGATGACCCTGACACATTTGTCATACCTCTCAATCTCAGAGCAAGAAATCTGGACAAAGCCATACAAAGAAGTGGGACAAAGGCCCAAAATTAAGGACAATTTTTAAAATATTGCTCTTATAAACTTAGAAAGATAATAGAATAGGTCTTGCATTAGTATGATTTTTCTGAATGGTATGAAATCTGAAACTCAAATGTCTGTCATTATTTTCTAACTTCAGTCTTTAACGATTTGTCACTAATTTGCCAAAAAAACACAATTTTATGGAAAATGGACCAAAAATGTGATGTAAAAATATAAAATAGCCACACAATACAGCTGGGAACCTGTCAAAGAAGGGACACTTTAATATGAGTACTGCTAACTTGAGCAGCTGACAAAATAAAAGAATCTACATGCATTTCTGAAATAAAAGTAATCTATAACTCTGATTATTACAGTTATTTCTTAATTGTAAACCCTCTATGTTTTCTTCCAAAATTGCTATTTTGCAGAGGGATTATTAGGGGAAGAGCAACATTTTGAGCCAAAATCAGGGACAGTTAACAGGTTTGGCTATGCCTAATTCTATAAAGCAATTTATTTGCATGTACCTCTCAACCTGTTAATGCAATAAATCTGGACAAGGCCAAATATATTGGGGGAACATATAAACAGTACTAAAAATTGCTCTTGTATAAACTGAGACAGTTGATAGAACAACAGGTCTTATTTTAGCATGCATTTTTCTGAAGGTTATGAAGTCTGAAACTCAGTGTGTCATTATTTAGTGACTTAATTCCTAAATGATTTGCCAGAAAACCACTAATTTTATGAGGAACAAACCAAAAATAAGAAGCAAAAATCTATTCATTCTTTGAAAATCTGGACAGTTGGGAGGTGCAGTTCAGCTGGGGCTGTCTAAGTTTGCCACCCTTCCCCCTCACAAAATCATGGACGAATGGAGCCTCCCCCTGCAGCCATTCCAATGATCCATTACTTGGCTATTTCACTCCATTTACCATAAACACTAATGTGCATACTGATTTACTTCTATGATGATTTGGACTTCATTTGAAAGTTTTATTTTGCATTTTACAACACAAACACTAAGACATCTGCTAAACAAACTTAGCATTAAAACTTCTCTGCCCTTGAAACTTACATTCATTGAAACAGCATTGAAACCCACATTCAAAGAAAATACATTTTACCAGTGGCAGATAAAGATTAATTCTGGGCTGTTTTCAAATCATAGGCCCCTTGCATATGAAACATACATGTGCTCTTTGATACACCTTCCTATTATTTTGAACATTTTTCCAGTAAACAATGAAACAAAACGCATGCACCAATAATGACAAAACTGCCCAGTTCAGAACATTTCCATCATAAAAGTCTACTCAAACTTCTACAGTCCACCATTATCAGTAAATATGCGCAATTCTACAGTCCACCATTATCAGTAAATATGCACAATCTCTGAAGTAAAAAAGTCATCTAAATAATTCCACATTAAATAAATCTGTAACTAATGAAGAGGTTGCTGCTAGCAAACACCTTTATATTTCATGGTTTCATCGAAAAATTAAAGTGTCTGATGCCTGAGGAATACATTGCCTATATTACATTAAAAATGATAAGCTAGTAATATTGCAATAGGAAATGGATGGCAAACTGATAACAGGCTCATAGTTAGCATCTTAACTTTTTCAGTACGGCAGCATTCACCCCTTGTGGGAGTAGAACCAACAATCTTCTGCATCAAAAGCAAGTACACAACCTGTTGTGCTATTAACAATGCAAGCTGACTTAGCATAAGCAGCACTAAACTTCTCTTCCCCTGCAGCTCTCAGCTCCTTGTAAAATCTACTTGATACTTAACTGCATCTCAACTTCGCAGCACAAGAAATCTGGAAAAAGCCAAATTTATTGGGGGGGGGGTCAAATGGCCAAAAACCAGGGACACATTGCTTGTATAATATTGGAAAGTTGCTAGAATAAAATGCTGTGTTACCACCATACATTTAGCATTTATTTACATGTGGTCTACCTCCTGTGGCTACTGGTGTCTCTGCAATGGAAGTTCATTCTGACAGTCATCAATGCCAGGGCATCTTGTTTTTCTTTTGAATGGTATGCTGAGTACTTATAAGTTAAATGCTATCCATCAGATAGTCCTACAGATAACCTTATCAGAATTAGCATGGCAAGGGATGAGAGTATCACTTATGGTGAATACTGATTACAGAGGTTGCTATTATAGTCAGAGACATTGGAATTCATGGGAGATTGCATCATGTCATGAGAACAACTACAGATATAGCAAATATGATCAAATGGTGATGTTTAACTCTTTTTCTACAACAAGATATCCCCACACAAATAAGTTGTGAGATTCATGCAACTTCCTTGAATATTTGAACTTTACTGAAAATTGGAGTATGTGGAATGGAGCCAAGAAAGCACCATTCTAATTCAGTAAATATTTTGGACAGGAAAAGTACTTGAATTCTGGGGAGACTGGCAGCTGACTGATGACTTTTTCTTTGAAGTCTATTTAGTCAGGAAAAAACCTTATGTAAGCCACTTTCAGTGAACATGAAATTGCTATTTCTTCACTTTTCACTATTATATAACCATATGTTAGCATGTACATAATGTTAACGGGGTAGACATTACCCTTAAATGAGGGGTGTAGGGGGTTTGCCTTGCATCTGTGAGAAATGCTTTTGGCTTGGTTTGCTGAAATTGACTTTGATTAGACCTTTTTCTAATTCAATCGGTGTTGTGGGGGAAGACATCAATGAATCAATATGAACTTTATTTGGGTACAGCAGTACTTTCAAAATGCTTCAATCAATATTTGATGTATTGATGTGCATCAATCAACAATTTACTAAATTGCTGCTAAAACTATGTGCTTGCAAAATCATGCATGGAAATGTGATATATATTTTTTGCAAACCTCAAGAGAATTGCTACACAGCAGAAAAGCTAAGGAATACTCTCACATCACATACAGTAAAAAGGTACAGAGGGCAGAAAACTCCTCTGAACTAATTCGCCCACATTCTGATCATGTCACTGAAGCAGGCTGTTAGACTCAGAGCTTACCAGGCATATAAAAACTTAAATTGCTGCTTATGAACTTCTCAGTCCACACACACACACACACACACACACACACACACACACACACACACACACACACACACACACACACACACACACACACACACCAAAGTGAACAACTAGTTCAGCGACCACGAGAAGGTCAGCTCCCACACACACACACCAAAGTGAACAACTAGTTCAGCGACCACGAGAAGATCAGCTCCCAGCTCCAATGAGAAGCGGCGATCAGCGACCCGGTACTCATCAGCCCGATCAGCAGCACACACACCAGCGATACTCATCAGCTCCTTCAGCAGCACGCACACATGAAGCAATCCACACACACCCTTTGCGAGAGCGACCCAGTACTCCTTCAGCAGCACACACACCAGCGATACTCATCAGCCTGATCAGCTCCTTCAGCAGCGCACACACCAGCGAAGCGATCAGCTCCTTCAGCAGCACACATGAAACAATACTCACACACCCTTTGTGAAGTGATCAGTGACCTGGTACTCATCAGTCCCTTCAGCAACACACATGAAGCAATACTTGCACACCCTTTGCGAGAGCGACCTGGTACTCACCAGACCAAGTAAGTGATCAGCCTTAGCTCCTGACTGAATCCCGCCCGCGCAAGTCCTGCAAGAGCAGCTCAGTCCTCTCATTAGCTCTGACTGCGGCTGAAGCAGTCCGGAGCTCCTCTGTGTGGTGCGGTTGTCACCGCACAGAATCTTGGTATCTCACAGCAATGATTGCTGGGTACCTGTTTGTCCCTATCCAGACTGCTGGTAAGGCAGTCAGGATCGGGGCTTGTGAATTTTGTGTTTAACAGATTTTTTTTGTTTTTGTCTAGGTGGGAGGGCTGCAGTCCGGCAGTCCGATAGGATGAGCCACCCCTGGTCAGTAGATAGGTAGAGGGTTCAAATACAGCAGTGAGACTCTCCTGACTGTGTGTGTGTGTGTGCATGTGTGCGTGCGTGCATGTGTGTGTGTGTGTGTGTGTGTGTGTGTGTGTGTGTGTGTGTGTGTGTGTGTGTGTGTGTGAACATAAATGGATGCAGGAGTGTCTTGCACCTCTTAGTACTGACAATGTTTAGAATCCTACATGGCTGCAGAAGTCATTTTTGCACACACATCTCCTTTGCATGGCACAGCTGATGTCATCCCTTCAAAGTTGCACTGTGGCTCACATGCAGTCACACTTCTTCTGTGGTGCATGCCTATAATACACTTGCATATAGATTGCGTCAGTAAATAGGTAGGGAGATTGAGTACAAGAGTGACTGTCTTCTGTGAGTGTGTGTTTTTTCCTCTTACTGTGCAGAACAGGCTGCAAATACATATATGATGCTATACAGTGTGTTTGTGTTGTGTGACAACTTTTTAATGGAATCTTCAAAGTATTATCCAATATCAATGTCATCCATTGAAATATTCAATGTCTCAGTTGTAAAATAAATCTCGAGTAGCGCATGTGTTTTAGCAAACCTTCAGTAGCTTGTGATATTAGGTATATAGTTCAAATCTCAGTGTTGCTTGTTGCACTCAGTGTATGTGTTCCTAAACAGTGTTGTCACCCACATGTGCTAAGTTCATGTGCAGATGTTGTTTCCTCTTACAAGAGTTTATTCTAAATATACTTTTGAAAGTCTCTATTGAAGACTGATGCTGTCATTTGACTAGATTGTCCTTCTGTACCATTTGAAATAAGATGTCTCCTCAAGACTGAGGACATGAGACAAGGCAATGTATGTTGTTGTCTAATTAAAGCATGTGTTCCAATATGGGATTATATCCACATTGTACATATCTGTTGTTTTACCATCACAAAGAGAACAGCAAGAAGCCACAGGTGGGTTTGCATATACTTAGCATCAGGCAATGCTGTCTGACATACAGCAATATTATTTCTAAGTAACTGGAGGGATATATATTCCTTGATTCATAAACACGATGTGATGCTTTCATATAACCAGACATGACAACTGGTGATGCACTTATACCATGGCACATTCACTGATCCCATTATAATGGTGATTTTTTTGAATGCTTATTTGGGTATTTTATGCCAGCATTGAGTGACTGTAAGCATTTGTGTCCATAAATAAACTCAGTACATGGCAACTGGCTTCCACATATGCAAATTCCTTTAATTCTGTTGAAAAACTTGGTAAAAAAACTTTACAAAATACCACAAAATAAAATCTAAACAGTTGCGAGATTTTGTCTATTAATTCAACATCTTTATACTGGTATGTACTTGGGATAGACTTTCCAATAAAAAAAAAAAAAAGGATTACCCTATAGATTCGATGGAAGCCATCTTTAAGTTATCTAAAAGAAAAAGAATTTCTAAAATCTTTCTGAACATTTTTATTTATTTAATATTTTTGTACCCGCTGCCTGTTGATCATCCCTCTTGACCAAATTGTCCATTCATTTTCCATTACCATGTCAAAGGTCAGCCAGGAGGGACCTTCATTTAGGCAACCATCAGGAGTGCTTTGAGGTTTTCTTCTTTTAATGGTCCCATCTCTATGTGCACTCGACTGTGTGCCTAGGAAGGGACATGCAATATGCTGACTGTGGGGGATATTACCTCATGTCCACAAGGAGCATACTCCCCTGACAACCCTGTACTTCCTCTTTAGCATGAGTTGTGGTATTTCTGGTCCTCAACAGGGAAATCTCACTAACTCTAACTGCTCACAAGAGTACATGAACATTCTCAATCACAGGAGATTTAAGCGACAGATGCCCCTTCACACTTCCTCCTCCCTGACTGTCTCTTACAGTGTCAGGGCCACTAATCAAACCCTGGTCTCCTAAGTTAAAATCAAGGCTTCTTCCCTCTGTACTCCAGCACCAACCCAAAACCTTATGAACTTTTGAAATTTCTCATCTGTATTATATGACTCTTTTAGTAGGAAGCTGTCCCACACATTTAAGTTGTTTCAGATGGCTTTCTCAAAAGCTATAGGACACAGTGCTGTATTCAATAAACCGTTGAATCAGTGAAATAGAAAGTGGAGCAATGATCTCTCTGCAGAGAATATATTCATTTAGTAATTAGATGGGTTTACAATACGTTTTCTGACTTTGGTTGAAGCACACACTGGTCAAAATAAATTTTTTTTACCAGTGTTCCTAGACCTTCACTGCCAGTTTTTTTTTTTTGACCATTTATTTCCTAATACTTTGCTAAATGGCATTTATTTATTTATTTATTTTATTCATTTTTTTAACCAGATGAGTCAACAAGACCCAAGTCACTTTTCAGGGATTAGATGGGAACAGTGTCTAGTTGCAAAATAATGCTTACTAACTTCTCATAGTATTAATCATATGGTCTAAACAGCCAGTACAGACTGAGATTAAAGGCATGATTATTTATACCCCACCGCAAAGTACAGTTGTGTACACTTACCATAAATGTAGATGTTCGAGTGTATTCACTATTGCAGTCATTACACTTGGGTTAGCTTGCTGGCAGGCTACCCTCAGTCGGCCTGAATTCCAAAGTCTAGGTCCGGCATCGGTTGCTGTTGCCTCTTCCCTGACGTCAGTGCACCAGGGGTATAAAAGATGCAGCTGACAGCATTTTCTTCAGTTTTTCTTGCCCGAGATGTCAGGTGCCCCCCAAAGGGTAGGCTAGAAATATGCCAATAAAACATGCATGCACCACAATACATATAATACCTTCATCTATAAGCAAATACACCACATAGGTTGTATAGGTTTAGAGAAGAGCAGATGAATTGCAGCAAAGATATGGGGGATGGTGGGAGGGTAACCTGGACTGCAACAGTGAATACACTCGAATATCTACATTTATGGTAGGTACACAACTGTACTATGTTGTTCGTGTTTCACTGTTGCAGTCATTACACTTGGGTTGAATCCCAAAGCTAAGTTTGGGAGGCTGGAGCTAAATAGCATTAGGAGCGGCTATGAGGCCCTGCAGAACTGCAGTGGCAAAGCCTGCCCTTGATTTAGAGTAGAATGGTAAATGATAGTGCTTTGTAAAGGTGTGCATTGAACTCCAGGTTGCAGCCTCTAAAATGTTTTTGGTTGGTACTCCCCTGAGGAAGGCTGCTGAAGTGGCTGCTGCTCTGGTTGAATGTGGCCTAATGCCCTTAGGCACTGGTTTGCCATGTTGTGAATAGCAGAAACGGATGCAGTGGCCTATCCACTTTGAGATAGTCTGCTTTGAGATAGTCTTTCCTTGTGATCCTGCAGCATATGCCACTAGTAGTTGCTCTGTCTTTCTGAAAGCTTTGGTTCTGTTCAGGTAGAAGCATAGTTGTCTGCGTATGTCCAAAGAATGCAGAATTCTCTCCCCCTTATTCTGTGGGTTAGGATAAAAGGTAGGCAGATGAATAGTTTGGTTAAGGGCCACACTGGACACTACCTTAGGCATAAATGTCTGGTTTGTCCTCAGAGAAACCCTGTCTGGATAAAAAATGATAAAAGGTTCCACAGCCATGAGTGCCTGTAACTCTGAGACTCGTCTTGCAGAGATTATTACTAGGAGCAGAGCTGTTTTCCAAGATAAAAACTTTATATCAGCTGTAGCGGCTGGCACAAAAGGAGGCAGGGTGAGTTTTTCCAAAACATAATTGAGGTCCCATGCAGGTATTGGTGATCTCCTTGGAGGCCTTAAGTTTTTGGCTCCTCTGAGGTACTGCCTTAACAAGGGATGAGAAAAGATTGGTGGTTCTGTATTGTAATGAGATGAAATGGCAGAGGCATGAAATTTGATTGATGAAAAGGATAGGCTTTTGTCCAGCATCTCAGTTAAGTATTGCAAAATGTGAGGAATATTTGGTACAGCTGTGTCAATTCCTTGTGCTTGGTTCCAAGCACAGAATCTCTTCCATTTTCCAGCATAAGATTTTCTGGTACTAGGCCTTCTGGCCTCCAAAATGACATCCATTACAGCTTTAGTGAGAGGTGCGTTTTGTATTACTACATTATCCGCCATGCTGCCAGATTTAAGGTCTTTAATTGGCTGTGCCGGATCTGATTGTTTTGTTGGGATAGTAGATGAGGTATATGAGGCAAGGTCCAAGCTGGGCATTGAGACAAGTTCCTTAGGATTGGGTACCAGTGCTGGTGGAGCCAGTCTGGGGCAATCAGTATCATCTTTGGCTTCTCTTGTCTGACCTTTAAGAGTACCTTGGGGAGGAGAGGCAGTAGAGGAAAGGCATATACTGCTAAGCTTTTCCAGCTGAAAGAGAGGGCGTCCACTTTCCATGCTTGTCTGTGATAAGTCCTTGTGCAGAATCTTTTTAGTTGGTAGTTGTGAGGAGAGGCAAATAAATCTATATCCGGGCATCCCCATTTCCTTGTTATCATACTGAAGACTTGTGGATCCAATTTCCACTCGTGGGGATCCATGAGGTTTCTGCTTAGTTCATCTGCCAGAGTATTTATCTTTCCTGGCAGGAATTGTGCCTGCAGATGTACCTGGTAAGTCAAAGCTGTGTCCCACAGAGTCATGGCTAGTCTGCAAAGGGGGTAAGAATGAGTGCCTCCCTGCTTGTTTATATACCACATGACCGTGGTGTTGTCTGTCTTTATCAGTAGTTGTCCCAGATGACGTAGGTCCTTGAAGGCTGTCAGGGCATTCTGGACAGCTAGCATCTCTTTTTGACTGATATATAGATGCATTTGGTTTGCGGACCATGTTCCTTGAATACATCTTCCTGCCATGTGGACCCCCCACGCATAATCTGATGCATCCATTGTTAATGTCTGCCTGGCTGGGGGTAAAGTGAATGGCTGTCCCTTGCTCTGGTGACAAGCCTTCGCCCACCAACGAAACTCCTTTTGCAGGCAGGGGATGAGGGTAATAATAGTTTCCAGGATGTGGCAATGTTGAGTCCATACACTTTTTAGGTACCATTGAAGTTTCCTCATATGCAGTCTCGCATATGGAATTAGTAGAATGCAGGATGCCATGAAGCCCAAAGCCTGCATAATTTTTCTTGCAGATAACTGGGCCTTTGTTGCCAACAGGTTGAAATAGGTAGTCAGTTGCCTTTGTTTGTCTGGCGTGAGATAAGCCATCTGGGCAGTTGTATTTAAGCTTGCACCTAGGAATATTATCTCTTGAGAGGGTACTAGTTTTGATTTCTTTTCGTTGACTGTGTACCCTAGGCCTATTAGAAATCTCTTTACAAATGCCAGATGCTGTAGTAGAATGTCCTTATTCTCTGCTTGAATGAGGCAGTCATCCAAGTAAGGATATATTTGTATTCCTCTTTGTCTGCAGAATGCAATTACTGGTGCCAGGCACTTTGTGAAGACCCTGGGTGAAGTAGATAAGCCAAAGGGCAGTGCAGAGAATTGGTAGTGCATTGAGCCAGCTTTGAATCTGAGGTATCTTCTGCATGTTTGTCTGATTGGGACATGCAGGTATGCCTCTTTTAGGTCTAAAGTCACCAGCCAAGCCTTCTTGCCAAGCATGGGCAGAAGTTGCTGTAGAGTCAACATTTTGAATTTTGGTATATCCAGAAATGTGCTTAGAATAGATAGGTCCAGTATTGGTCTCCAGGTCTTGTCCTTTCTTGGTACCTAAAACAGTCTTGAAAAAAATCCTTGTCCCTGCTCTTGCTCTGGTACTTGTTGAATGGCCCTCATGTCCATGAGGGATGAGACTTGCTTTTGTGCCTCTGCCCATTGATGTTTTGGCAGGTCTGGCCAACTGTTTGTCCTTGGCAGGTTATGGAAGTGAAACTTGTAGCCTTGTGACACTATGTCTAAGACCCGTTTGTCCTGGGTTACTATGTGCCAGTTTTGAGAAAAAAGTGCTAGTTTTCCCCCTAAAGGTGCTGCCAGAAGATAAGTGTTTGGTGCAGGCAGGGGGAAGTCATTGGGACTGTTTCCTGTATGGTTGTGATTTGTCTTCACTTTTGGAGGTAGAAGCACCCCATTGTTTAGACCTGTACCAGCTTTGGGGCTGGGATCTGCCTCTTGGGCATCTGTATCTGCCCCTTTGTGGTCTGTCTGACACTGGAAAGGACCAATTCTTTGTAGGCCAGTGTCTGCTAAATCTTGGAGGCTGAACCTGTAAGAAATCCTTAACCGTTTGCATAGATTTAGCTTTGTCCTCCATTTTCTTTAACACCTCTTCTGCTTTAACACCAAACAAAGTATCAAGCTGTAATGGGGCATCTATTAATTTTGCTTTAACATGATCAGGCAGGCTTTGTTCCTTTAACCAAGCATGCCTCCTGATGACAGAACCCGTAACAGCAGCTCTGCAGGAGGCCTCCAAAGAATCAAAACCACATTGCAAAGTATGCTTTACAACTTGTTCAGCTGCATGCAATAAATGCTGCATTTCTTTGTTTTCTGCACATTCAGAATTAGTCAACATTTTCTGTTTAAGCAGTGACATAATATATTGCTGATATTTGAGCATATGAAACTGACAATTTAAAGCCCTTATAGCCAAGGTAGCGGAAGTGTAAATCTTTTTTCCCCATCTATCCAATGCCCTAGAATCCCTGTCAGAGGGGGTAGGGTTTTTTGCAGCGGAAGCCTTGACCCCTTTGGGACTCTGAGAGATGGTTTATGGGTCAGCAGCAGGGTTTCTGAAGAGGAATTTATGAGAGTCAGGGACCCTGTAGTACCTGTCCGGCTTAACAGGAGCTGGAGGTAAGGAGTCAGGGGTCAGACTGGACTCTGAAAATACATCATCAACAATGTCTAACACAGGTGGAATAGCTAGGGGGCTGTGTTGTGGTTGTAAAAGGAAGTCTCTGAGCCTTTTCTTAGATTCTGAAAAATCTTGTCTCTCCCAGTGAAAATGCTCCCTCATGGCATGCAAGGTTTCCCCAAAAGAGTAATCCTCAGGAGGAGAGGCTGAAGGGATAGATTCTTCAGCATCAGAATCCTCATAGGGAGGAAGAGAGTATTCCTGATCAGAAGTGGAATCAGATGAAATGGAAACCTGATCTGAAGATTCATATTCTGTCTCTTGCCTAGGCCTTTTATCAGGAGGGGGATGGGAACCCCAGATCAAAGTAATTAAAGTCTTCGGCCATTTTGAGCATCTGTTTTTTGGGCATGGAGGCCTGTCCATGAGGCTGTTGTACTTGTTTCTTTGTCTTTAAAGGTGCTTTAGTCTTTGCCTTTGAAGCTGAAGTCATTTTAATGTATAATTGAGTAGGTCTGAAAACACCCTCAGAAGCCGATGCCTGCTCAGCGGCTCCGGACCCATCTGAGGGAATAGTCTTCGAAGGTCCAATACCTTGAGCTTCCAGTGGCCTAGTCAACTCCACGTGGGAGTCGGTACTGGCCTGTGGGTCTAAAGTAGCAGGCGTCAGGGGTTGCGAAGGTGCCTCACTGAGAACTGGTGAACTGGCGACTGGCTTAGAAGAAGCCTCATCGTCAGTTTTGGACCTCGGATGCCTGTCCTTTTCATTTTCCTTGCGTTTCTTGTGAATTCCGGTAGTCGGATGGCTATCTGACGACATCGTATAATTAAATCTTCTGCCAAAATAATGTAATGCAAAATCGTACCGACACTTAATAGTGCATTGGTTAAATCTAGCACAAAACTGACAACTAGCAACGTCATGGTCAGGGCCTAGGCAAGGAATACAGTAGGAATGAAAGTCCTTATGAGGTATTTGCTTCCCACAAGAAATACAATTATTAACTTTTACTGACATCAGTCTGGAGCAAGAAAAAAGTTTCCCCAACTGGGTACTTAGCGTTTAATGAAGACTTTGGATCTGAAATTCGAACACGAAAATCTCGAGTCGGCCGACCAGCACTTGCGAAGTGCTTATGCTTCGGGCACCGCGCGGCAAGAAAGACTGAAGAAAATGGCGTCGGTTGCATCTTTTATACCCCTGGCGCACTGTCGTCAGGGAAGAGGCGACAGCAACCGACGCCAGACCTAGACTTTGGAATTCAGGATGACTGAGGGTAGCCTGCCAGCAGGATAACCCAAGTGTAATGACTGCAACAGTGAAACACGAAGAACATCTTTTATTGAACTAAATATGTTGTGCATTTTGCAATCATCCATACCTTTGGCTACCCAAAGCCCATTGCTTGTGTTTATATTTGAAATGAATAAGACAAGGCAGAAGCTAGTGGTATATCACTAATAACCTCCCCTGGGATAGATAGAGACCCCATACATCCCATTGCATAAATCATGTTTTACCAAGTAAATTACATATGGATTGACATTCAGTCCTTTCAAATTGTATTTTTATCTCCTGTGTAGAACACATTTTCCAGATTTATTGCTATAACCCAAATTGTTGACTAAATTATGTAATTTACTATAACCTAAAAAGATATGTACAGTCTAGCATGATATTAGTACATGACATTCCAATAGGCTGCACGCAACATAAGAACTGCATTAAGGCAAAAATAATGCTGGTTATTTAAAACTAAATATTTTTATTTTATGTTGCTTAAAACAGTGAGCAATTAATTTTGCTGTTATTATGATATGATGCCATCAGCTTTACACACCCTTATGTTAAAGCTATTTTTAAGTCTTTCAAGTTTGAATGCTGAATAATTTGTCATAAAAAGAATGAAGTTTAACATTTTCTTCCTCATCATATCACTTGGTAAACTGTTCAATATTCCCTGCATTTTTCAATCCTAGATTTCCAAAGCAATGTCAATAGGTAAATGCAGCTATCATACATGTCAAAAGCCAAGGGAGTTGTTAAATAATTATATTATTAATGTGAAAATTGTGTATAATTTGTGGTTACAATTGCTTTAGTTTAATTCCAGAAAATGTACGTACCAATGTTTACTAAGATAGTGGTGAAAGACAAAGAATAAAGAATGTCTGTATATCCATTTTTACTGAGGATTTCAAAAGTAAAGAGATCATTGTTCTCGGTACGATAACCTGGACCGAAACACTAAAGGCAGAGGCGTGTCCATATTCATTAAGGATATCCACATCTCCAGGCTAGTTGCTTAGCATAATGCATCTGAGATTATCCAAGTGCAACTAACTCTGGGCAAGACCGCAATCCAAACTGTAGCTTGCTACAGATCCCCCACTATCCCCCAGGATTCCCACTCCTCATTTCTTAATACACTGAAAAATAGGGTCTACTTCACCATGTCGAAGGCCAACAATATCGTAGCTGATATTGTCAGCACCAAAATGTCAAAAGCGAAAGTCATTGCGCGTGTAAATGGAAATCTCCGTAAGGGGAGATTTCCATTTACTGCAATGTAGTGCGATCTCGGAGTTGGTATATTTACATAAGGGGGGTGGGGTGCAGGGGGGCTTGCCCCCCCTACATAGAGCAGTTTGTGTTGTGTTTGGGTGTTTTTTTTTTTGTGTGTGTTCGATGATCTAGGATTTCGACATTTTGTGTCGATTATTGCACTGTCTACAGTTTGTTTTCAACAACATAATATAAACGTGAAAAATATAAGGGTACAACCTAACACCCTAATAATGGGTGATTTCAACTACCCCACCATTAACTGGGAAAACTACTCATGTACCAACACTTTTGCTCAACGTTTTCTGGAATTCCTAAATTCCAACGTCTTGGATTAACTTATCCACACCCCCATCAGGGGCAGCAATATCCTAGACCTGGTCATTACCAACATGGGCGACCGGTGTTCACACCAGAGGTCAATTCCTTGTTGTTCAGATCATACCACAAGCTAATCACCCTAGACATCCACTTCCCGCCTCCACCACCCATTAGGGAAACCACCGTAAAAAATTTCTCCAAAGCCAACTTAATGCTTCTTAAGACAGAAGTGGCAAACTTCACGACACCCATGCAGATGGACAATAGAGGTACGACTGCTGAATCCTATACAAATGCACTTTATAAGCACTTACACGAGTGCATGGATCATGCTATCCCTAACAGAACCAAGATGCTATCCTCCAAGAAAAGGAAGCCAATCTGGTGGTCCCCTGCCATAAACAAACTCTACAACAGAAGAAAGAAACTGCTGCAAAAAAGAGTAAAATCCCATGATTGGAGGAACTCCCAGGTCAGCCTCAGTAAGAAGCTGCAATCCCTCATAAAATCCTTCAAAGCTAGTTATGAAAACAAAATCACCACTGTTTCTAAAGACAACCACAAAGCATTCTATAGCTATGTCAAGAATCTCAGTGGCAACACTCAGATCTGCTCTGAGTTACAGCACAATGGCACTAAATATACAGAACCAATTGATATTGCCAACATCCTGGCAGATAGGTTCAGTGCTAACTTTACCCCCCCTCTCACCCCCTAAAGGGCCCATCTCTATACCAGAAGAATGCAAAGTTCCTGTAATCGCAGCTGCACAGGTAAAAAACACACTCTCCAAAGCCAAAAACATAGCATCCATGGGACCTGACAACATCCCAGTTCTACACGAACTACAGAACAAACTGGCATCCCACCTAAGTACCATGTTCAGTCATAGCCTCACCTCAGGCTTTGTGCCCATTGAATGGCACACTGCAATGGTTATCTCGATCCACAAAGGGGGATCCACCACGGACCATGGGAACTACAGTCCCATTAGCCTGATGAGCCTGGTCTGCAAGGCCATGGAATGTATGATCATGGAACTTATAAACAAAGACATTGGTAATCTCCAAACTCTGGACCCCACCCAGTTCGGGTTTGTAAAAGGCAGATCATGTCTCCTAAACCTGATAGACTTCTTTGAAGCAGTCACTAAAGCTGTAGATGAGGGTTAGGTGGTTCACACAGCCTATCTAGATCTCACCAAGGCTTTTGACACCATCCCTCACTCTGGAATTATAGATAAACTCACTAAACTAGGTATAAATCCTTATGTCACAAGATGGGTTGCCAACTGGCTCACTGACAGAACCCACATTGTGAAAGTAGAAGACTCCAAATCTGACTTCAGACCAGTGATAAGTGGAGTACCACAGGGTTCAGTCCTGGGTCCTCTCCTGTTTGGTATCTACTTCTCTGAAGTACAGGCTAACACAGAAGGTCTTTGGCTATTGAAATTTGCAGATGACTGCAAAGTAGGAGCCATAATCGAAATTCCTAATGATGTGGACATCATACAAAAGGGCCTCACTGAGACAGATGCCTGGTGTCAAAGCCATGGCCTCAAGCTCAATGCCAAAAAGTGAATTTTCATCCCTTTTGGTAAAAACACTGTACCCATGAACTACCACATAGGCGGTAGTCTACTTAACACCAAAAGTGGGATAAGAGACCTTGGGACACAGATAGACAGTAGTCTCTCCTTTGATAATCACATTGCTGCAGTAGTCAGGAAATCCTTCAATGTGGCACACCTCATCACAAAAGGTTTCTCATCCAGGAAAAAAGAGGTAATTGTTCCCCTTTGCTCATCACTCATTAGACCCATTATATAGAGTACAATGTCCCTTTTGGTATGTATCTCACAAGACATCTACAATAACTGGAAAGGCCACAGAAATACCTCACAAAGAGAATTACCGGCCTCAAACAGATGCCCTATGCAGATCGTCTCAAAAAACTGCAGCTTTACTCCATCACATATCATTTACTCAAAGGCGATCTCTGCCTAACATACAAAGCTATTTCAAATCCAGAGCTCTAGGACATGCTCCACTTAAAGAAATCCCAATCCCTCCAAGCTACATGCTCTAGGGTCCTAAACCTTGTCACCACAATAAACAGAACATGCTGGAGGGATAGATTTCAAACTACCTATCTATATCAAACAAAGCTCCTCATTAGCGCTCTTCAAGAAAAATCTTGATGATTGGATGGGAAATAGGAAATTCACCCTGGGGATCACTTCTGTGGCTCTGCTTGACAGGGGCACAGGAAAATTATTTTCTTGTGTGTCGAAAGCCAGGGTACCTTTTTGGTTAGGCTTATATAGGTCTTAGGGCCAATAGCCTAGTACGCACCTATGAACCTACGAACCTATGACTGTTCTACTTTTACACTAAAAAGCTTAATGTCATTGTTCTTCTTTCATCTTTTCCCGGTTAGGGGTGGCCACAGCAGAACTCCAGACCGCTAATGATTGGCAGTAGATTTTTACGGTGCTGTGGTGTCAGCTCGACGCCCAACCTTCAGTGAAGACATGCCCATTCATGCATGTCTTTCGAACGCCACTCGACTAATACACTGAAAACCAGACTGGGCTGCTACACTGCTGATGGCTCCTAACAGTGAAAGCACAAGCAATATAATATGTGTCACTGAGTACAGCAAAACACAGAAACCCGTACCTTAAATCACAGCAGGGCAGTTAGTACTTTATCATTTAATTCTTGGGTCAGCGACGACATCTGTAGTTATAGAGATGATTACTGAAGGGAACACAGGTTTATGAAGTTAAAATTGAAGTCTGATTACTTTTTGTTATACATCTTGAAGAAACATATGCAGTAACTAATATCAACAACAGTACGACAATAACATTTCCACATGTTTAATCCATTGCTCAGAGGACACTATCTCTTTTGAAACCATGCTTTCGAATGATCAAATATTTTCATGAAGTTAGCTTGTCTGTGTTTTTTCTTCTTTTGCTGGCAGTACATCCAGGCTTCTGAATTTATTTTCTGCTGAACTTATTTTATTTGTCCTACTTTCTTCCATGGGATTCTTTCTAACTTAGTATGAAGATATCATACATAAGACAATGTGAAACACTGATGGCAAAATTTACAGGCAGCAGATAGCATTTTATAGATCGCATTTGAAAGTATTATGCACTATAAAATTTTGCTTATGAACGAAGTATAGCTGTCTCAATGCCCAGTGATGTACTATACTTGGCATATTGTTCACTACTTTAAGATCTCAGTTTGTATTGTACACTTATAATGTTTCAGAAAACACTATGTTCCCAATTTATGTAGTTAGAATTATTCTATGATGGTGAACCCCCCTTGGAGACATCCAGCTCTTACAGGAATTATCTTTTTGTATTAAATTATTTTTTTTTCATTTCATTAGAAAATAATTATCATTTGCTATTGTCACTTATTTTCTGTAACTTTCTCTTGGTTTAAGGAAAATAAGCTGTGCTATAAGGATTATTTTAATGAGATATTTAGAATAATAGGTTCCTTTACTTACTCCAAAAATAGTATTCAGTTGGAGTTCTTAATGCATTTAAGAAAGACTACATGTAGTGTGTTAGATTATGCATGTTAAAATGCAGAACATTAAGACTGTCTCTTCTGAAGGAGAAAAGAAATGAAATGACCAGCAGTAATAGTGTTGTCGGAATGATGCATTTTCCCTTCCATATTATCATCTTGTACTAAAAGGGTACTACCTGTCCTCAACATTCCAATGAGCTCTCAGAGGTAGACGCAGTGTGATAAGAAAGTACAGTTCTGTAAGTAAACTTACCATAACAGTAGCAGTTTGAATAAATCACTGTTGCAATAGCCTAAGCTATACTGGACATATCATGCCAAAGATCAAACTAGCCAGTCAGCTTCCAAATGTTAGAGTGGCTTCCAAGTGCTCTAGCCACTAAGAATTCGAGGACAGCAGTAAAAAGTTGGTGGCTAGGATGCCAAAACTTCACAGATTTCTTGCCTCAGACGAGAGAGGCTAGGGTGCTATCAGTTAGGAACAGAAATAATAAAAACTTCCACACCGTGGCATAAAACAGCAGAAAAGGCGAGGGATAGTGGGTGGTGAATCTACTGCAACAGTGATAGATTTGAACATCTACTGTTATGGTAAGTTAAATTGCACAACCATAATATGTTCATCATTAGATCATTGTTGCAGTAGCCTAAGTTATATGGGAAAACTACCAGAGCTTAGAAAGAAAATTAGGAAGAAGAAGAAGAAGAAGAAGAATGATCAGAGTCCAGAAGCCCCTGCAGAAAAGTTCTAGAAAAGCCTACTTATGTTTGTAGTGCTTGGCAAAGAAGTTTAATGATGACCAAGTTGTTCCTTCTAGTATATTTCTAGAGTTCATCTTTTTCCAAAAAAATAAGTAGCATGAGCACTTTGCCTGGAACTGTCTTGTTATGGTAAGAATAACAAAAAGCAATAGCCTGAGTCAACGATTTAGAAATTGTCTGTTTTGATACCAATTGTCTCTTGTTTTTACCTTTTTTTGCATAATAAGCAGTTGATCAGAAGTCCTGAAAGACTTTCTCCCGGATTTACTAATCTTCTGTGCAGGACTAGCTTAGTTCTGCATGGAAGCGACTATTTAGGAGCAGGATGGCAATGTGCCATGCATATTAATGAGGAGCGCTGCCCGAGCTCCTAAGCTTGCACGGAGCATGTAAGAGTGCAGGGGGATGTCTGAGAGCAGAGCTCTCGGAATAAACACGCCCCCGCAATGTAGAACAGCAGAAAGGGGTATGCAATGAGCGAAACAACTCACAGGTGACTGCATATCCCCACCAACAGTCCCCCTTGTGTACAATAGCAATAGCATATAGAAATATAATGAAGAAACCCTTTTATTTTGTTTTTTTAAATCTGATTAAAGATTCCCACTGCAGTACATTCCATTTTACATGGCAAAGCATGTTATGACCAATATTTTTGTTGCATAACCCACTAAATATCATATATTTATGCACTGGAGTACTGCAGTAAATGCATGTGTGAGGTGTCAGTGTCATAATGAATAAGGCACTAGTAAGCAGGTTTAAGCACAAATAAGCAGTAGTAAGCATATTTAAGCACTAGTAAGCGGCCTTAAGCCCATTTGCGTGGCAGGAAGCAATGCCTACACTGGCTAAGCAATTCTGGAGCTAACTCTCTGTAAGCGGATGTAACAGCAGGTTAGCAGTGCTTACCGTTGCACAAACCCACTGCTCAAAAGTGCCTTAATCATTCTGTATCCAACTGCCCTTGTTCTGCCCATCAATAAAATAAACAGCCATGCAGGTCTCGAATCCAGGACCCAGTACACCATAGTCACAGTAGGTAACCATCAAGCCATCACAGAAGTACAGAAGAACGAGGTATCAGCAAACAAGTCCTCACCATAGTATAACCAAACTGAACCTGTGAAAGGAATCATTATACAGTCATATGTTCCATAACCCGCTTGTTGTGTCTTTTGACTTTTCCCGGTTAGGGGTCGCCACAGAGGAACTCCGGTCCACTAATGATTGGCAGTAGATTTTTACATGCCGAGTTGCCAGCTCTGACGCACAACCTTCAGCGAAGGTATGCCCATTCACACATGTCTCCACACAGAAGAAGCTCTAGCTGAGAACCGAACAGGACAACGCCTTACTGTAAGGGGGCAATGCTACCGCAGCACCACCACCGCATTTATGTTCCATAACCCACTACATAACATAAATATGTGAACTGAAGTACAGCAGTAAGCCCAGAAGTGAGGTGTAAATGTAATAAAGTGTTGAAGTCTTCTTCAGATAAGAAGGGTGAACTTTGAAACCCGAAAGTGCTAATCTCTTTGTGTTTGTTTTATTATTTTAACATGTTCTGATGATGTTTTATAATAAATAGAAGCTGCTTTAAGATTTTCTAGAAGTGGATGCTTAGCTTTATTGCTCCCAACTGTTTTATGGTGATGCTGATAGAAATAATGCCTGCAAACGAAAAGTGTATTTGAAGGAAAGTGGGTGTAAAAAGGAACTCATGATTCTGTTGACTGGTAGTGGTTGTGGTTCCTCGCCACATATATCACTATTTAGAGACTCTGCCCTGGATGTGAAATACATGCTGTTTGCTGCTGTTGATATATATATATATATATATATATATATATATATATATATATATATATATATATATATATATATATATATATATATATATATATATATATATATATATATATATATATAATATATATAGATATACATGTGACTACACATACACATGCAGAGATATGTAAAGTAAGATACTTATGTAGTAGGTACACACAATATGGAACAGCCACTATCCCTACAGTTAACACCCTAACAACTGGGCTCTGGATGAGCCACCCATACAAATAACATTTGTTGCCTGCAACATATACCCACAGAGAGGTCATAGGATAAAACACCACACACAGGTTTTCAGAAATGGAAAACCTTTATTTGTGTACTATTACAGATTTATATGCCATGTCATATAGCTGTTCACACACTGACATCCATATAAACAGAGTAATGCAATGGTGAAACAGTTATACTAATACAGTAGTCTGGGAAGGTCCACAACTGTTGCTGTCCAGGCCAAGCCCTTCAAATCGTACAATAGTAAAGACAGACTGGGGCCACAGGCTACTATACAATCAACAGTAAGTAATGCAGGTGTATAGTTCAGCAGCCTCTATCTACCCTCTGTGCACAATCACTAGGTGGTAAAGACTTCAGTTGACCAGATGGGATGTAACTGTTACATAACAAGATATAACTGACACCATCACAGGCACACTGACAAACAGAACAGTCTGTATGGCAGGAGGCAGTAGTCCTGCAGTAACCCATTTTATGTAAGTAATGCCAAGATAGGTGAAATGTATGGTACTGTACATCCAGATACCTTAAGTCAGCTCACCCCCGATGCCCCCACATTTTGTAACAGCCTAGGTTATGTATGGTGCACCCCCCCCTAGACTCAATAATACAGGGCCATATACCACTGTTACATACACTGGCCTCTGGAGTGCATATGGGTACACATGTATTTTGTAGGTGAAGCCCACACATATATGGCCCCAGCCCCACTGTGTGTGTGGGGGATACAATAGCAGTGGACTGCTGGCAGGAATGGCAGCATGGTATACGTATATGTGCATATGCATCACTATCTGTATATGTGTAGACATATAATGCTCTGTATATGTATATATCTGGGTGTATATATGCATATCTATGTACATATACATGCCCATCTATATATGTCGATAGGTACATGTATAATTATCTATATAGATATCTGGATAATCATATGTACATATATTTTCACCATATGTCCTGAACATGGAGTGTAGCCCTACCTCAGCCCCTATAGTCCCAACTTCGTAGTGTAAGGGGATGTCAGGTATGTATAGCAGGTATATTAGTAGACTACTGCTACTGTAATAAGGACGGTCTTCACAGACATGGTGTGTATGGGAGGTCACATCTGCTTTTCACATGTGCGCCATTGGCTACTGACAGACTTCCTAAGGACATCATAGTAAGTACCGCTGCAAGCACATAATGCTCCTGTGGACTACAGCAGAGATATTGGCCAATATATGTGGACATTCTGACACACTTTGTACAGTCCAGAGGTATACACAGAACCCCTTATTGCAGAACATGTGGACCAAGCCTGACAATATAGATGTTAACAGCCATGTAGATGGGTATAACACATAATAACTGGTATACATTTGCCCCCATAGGTTATGCATTCACACACCCCTGTTTGTCCTGACACATAATAACTGCTGGTACAGAGGTGCCATGGCCACATACTACCCACTAGATATTGACATACATCTGTACAGCATCCCACTGCTCTATTTGACATACATGACTGTTAAGGGAGGCCTGGCAGCAGTACATCTGGCAAGTATCTAGACATGACATCTCACTGGGTAAGCACACTAAGCTGTTAGGCATGTAACAAAGCACTGTGCAGGCTACAGGCAAACTGGCTCAACAATCGCCTACATCTCCTATGGGGGATTGCACATGTACCTGCATATATAGCAGGCTCTACAATCATGTCACAGCACAGGGTAAGATTCACCTGTGTGAAAGTGTATAACTACAACCAATGTGAACACAGCCACAGCCACATATGGTAAGCTAGCATAATTTTACAGTATATGGACTATCTGTTCAACACCATCCTCATATGTGCTACTCACACACTAACCCTACATATACTGGGCCGCTACACAGTGTGGTCTGATGCCTGTCTATGGTATGGGGCATGTGTGTGTATGGCCCTACAACCATGTAAGCTAGTACGGTAACATACAGTGGTGCAGCATGTAACATCAGATAGGATGGGACCTAGAACGATGACATCTACCACAGTCTGTACACAGGCCAAAGTACATATTAACAATACACACACTGTCGACATTCACCATAAGTACACAGACCTCAGTACTGTACAAACAACCACAGAATGTCCAGGTTATGTCATCAAATATAACCCATACTGTACATAACATGTGTAGCAGTCTGATATCTCACTGGCTTATCAGATATGATGACACTAATTATGGTGTACAGCACATATGCACCTCTTAATGCATGACATATGTACAAATGTTGACAGAGTTGTGGCTGGAAGCACATACCCAGGGCCAATATTGACATGTTGCTGTGATAACCTCATACATTTACTGAAGTAACAGGGTTTATCGCAACATACGTCCTATGAGGGGATATGAAGTCAGTAACTGTCATGGCTTTCCCATCTACAGACTGCAGTCCTCACACTACCTTCTGCAGTTCACAGATAGATGCTGTGTGGGTAGCGCATGAAACCAAAGGCATCACACACTGCCCAATCTGCAGATGACCCTACAGATGGGGAGGCCTCATAAACATAGAACTGACATGGCAGGTATTAAAACATGTAGGACAGCCATATCCGCACACACCCTGTTAAACCAACATTACTCTGAATGCAGTATAGCAGCACTTACAGTCTGTAGTCAGGGCAGGCACACCCCCTCCTGTGTGTTGGCCTGTTTCCACAGTGTATGTTGTCAGAGGTAAATCCCCAATCCATCTGAGATGCTGTTTGCCAAGTAACAGATCAAGTTCCTGCTCATAGTGAATGAAAAGGCCCAGCACCAACATGATGTTCCTAGATATTGGAGTGTGTTTCCATGCAATTGGCTATGGGAATGTCACCACAGCTGTTCCACATGCAATCAGCTAGGGGAGGGCTGCAATTCATGCAGAGGGCATCAGCTGATTATGAGCATCACTTAAAATACACATGCTGCTGCCTAACCAAAGCAGGTGTAGGTCTCCACATTCACCAGTGAGGAAGTGAGAGAGGCATACCGAGGCAAAGACAAGTCAGAGAGGGGTGGGAGAGTAAAACATAAGCATGTTTGTGTCACACACCTACCAGCACAGGGTAGCAAACCCCTGCCAGCTATGTAGTGCTATCACAGTTCTATGCAGTTATTGGATGCACCACATAGGTTACCTGTTGTGGAGCCCTCAGAACATATATGTGATGGTGAGTGATATCTGCAATAGGGATATGGTAGCTATACAGTAGGTGTAGTGCACGTGCCTGTCCACATGAACAGGTGCCAGCATCAACGCAGCCACACTCTCACAAGGACGCACACACATTGACATACTTGGCAGGGCCAGGAATACAACTCATCACTAGTGAGATAGCCACAACACATTACTGTGCAGGTATCACATGCGCCACATGGGGCATACGGAGGTTATACGGGCAAAGGGTATGGGGAGGTGTCTGACATCAGACAACATGCTTCAGGATGCCAATGGGGGTTGTAGTGAGTGTGGCTGTAATCATATGCATCATACAACACACACACAAACACACAGGGTACCAGTACTGACATACATGGGTACATTTCTGCACTGGTGTGTGGTGGTTGACTGTGTCAGATGGCTATACAAGGCTAGGTGATGGGTATACCTTGGCATCAGGCCACATGACAATGGTCTGCATTGTGGCTTAGGGCTGTAGTTTCTGCATTTGCCCACACAGGTGGGTATTGTATCCACCATCCAGTCGCCTGGGTGACTATTGCGTGTGGCCAATGCTGTGCATCTCTTGCCATGTATGTTTTCCTTAGTCCATGACATGGACGGTGTCTAGGATGTGCACACCTCCCACATGCATGTACAGTGACATGTGGAACTGTACCTGGGGTGTCTGGCCTATGTGTACACAGATTATCATCAGATGTGCCAGTCTTGGCCACCTGTGGTGGGAACTGGTAATGGACAGAAGGTTAACCCTGCACCTACATTGATAGCATGCTAACAGCTTTCCCTGGTGTCAGTGGTATCTGTTCATACAGGACATGTTTTCAGGGATGGTATGTCCTTTGTGGGTTACATATGATGGCACCACAGGTGTTGCAGGTGTGCAGTGGGGAACATGGGGAATGTGCACTGTCTGCATATACATGCCTATTGGAATGATGGACAGGGTGCCATGCCCTCTGAAGCCCACTGCAATCACTCCATAGTTACTATCAGTGGCCAATATGCAGTGTACTACCCACATATTGGCTGTTGCCTAGGCAAGTGTGTGTGTGTGTATGAGACATGGATTGAGAGTGTGCTCTGGGTAATACTGGGGTTGCTAACTGTTATTGCCTGGCCTTGATGTCGCATGTATGGGTATGGATTTGCACCCTAGCCTCTTGGCTATTTCACATCTGTTATCCATGTATGGTGGATATTGTAATATATACTAGGGTCACCATATAAGAAATTTGCAAAACCCAATCCACATTGGGCCCAGGTGTCACACACTCACACCCACCTCCACACAGGATACAATTTACAAACACACACACACACACACAGACACACACCTGTCTTGTCTAGGATTACACTATAGCACTATGCAGTTATAGCATGCACTACAGAGATTACTGGAGTAATCCTTCCCCAAAAGTGTATATCACATTGGATGACATCAGCAGGATTGCCAAAGTAGGACATTCGAATTGTAGTGAGTGTGGTTAGGCTAAAATGCATTGTTCCCTACACAGACAGTGACACACAAACAAAACATCCACAACCGACATGTGTGGGTATAGAGCCCCTAACAGAGGTCTCTATCACACTACAGCGTGGAGCTGTTATAGGATGCGCCATAGGGATTACTGGAGAACTCCTTCCTCAAAGGTGTATTTCACATTGGATGACATCAGCAGGATTGCCAAACTAGGGCATTCGAATTGTAGTGAGTGTGGCTAGGCTAAAATGCATTGCTCCCTACACAGACAGTGACACACACACAAAACATCCACAACTGACATGTGTGGGTATAGAACCCCTAACAGAGGTCTATGTCACACTACAGCATGGAGCTGTTACAGGATGCACCATGGGGATTAGTGAAGAACTCCTTCCCCAAAAGTGAATTTCACATTGGATGACATCAGCAGGGTTGCCAAAGTAGGGTATTGGAATTGTATGCAGTGTGACTACCCTTAAAAGCATTGTTTTCTACACAGACAGACACACACACAAACACACACTTGCCAAGTCTGGGATTAGAACTCATACCTAACAAATTTATCATACTACAGCAGTACACAATTATAGGAAATGCTATGGAGATTTCTGGGCTACAACCTTCCCAGAGGTGTATTTCTAGGTGGATGACATCAGCAGCCTTACCAAAGTAGAGTATTTCAGTTGTAGGGAGTGTGACCACCTTAAAAAGCATTGCTCACTACATAGACAGAGTCATACAGACACACACACACACTTGACAAGTCTTGGATTAGAGCCCCTACCTAACTAGTTTATTACACTATAGCAGTACACAGTTATGGCACACGCTATGGAGACTACTGAGCAACAACCTTCCCAGAGGTGTATTTCTAGGTGGATGACATCAGCAGCCTTACCAAAGTAAAGCATTTCAATTGTAGGGAGTGTGACCACCCTAAAAAGCATTGCTCTCTACACAGAGTCAGACAGACACACACAAACAGACACACACACACTTGCCAAGTCTAGGATTAGAATTCCAACCTAACTAGATTATCACACTACAGCAGTACACAGTTATGGCATAGACTTTGGAGATTACTGGGCTACAACCTTCCCAGAGGTGTATGTCTTGGTGGATGACATCAGCAGCCTTATCAAAGTTGAGCATTTCAATTGTAGGGAGTGTGACCACCCTAAAAAGCACTGCTCTCTACACAGACAGACACACACACAGTTGCCATGTCTGGGATTGGAACTCCTACCTTACTAGTTTATCACACTACAGCAGTACACAGTTATGGGACACGCCACAGGGATTACTGGGCTACAACTCTCCCAGAGGTGTATTTCACAGTGGATGACCTCAGCATGGTTGTCATAGTAGGGCTATGGGGAGGGCAGTGTGGGTGCATAACCCATTCATCTAGGGGTTGACACACCACATGTGGGTACAAACAGGGTCATATTTCACAAGCACGTGTATAACAGCTGCTAAATGACTACTTCCTTGTACAGTCATATTGCACAGCTAGCACATGCACCACATAGTCTGTAATGCTGACAGATACTGGTGGCTAGTATCTGCACTGAGTGACATCTGACCAACATGTGGTTGTGGGCCTTTGGCTGTGTGCTGGGTGGGACAGGCCTGGATGGCTCCTTGTCACAGTCACCCTCTTCCACACATCTATGTACATCTAGCTTTGGCTTATTATAGTGTGTTGTCCTTACATATATGCCTGTATTCCTATCCACTGTGTGTGCAAAACATGAGTTGTGCATACTGAGGAGTGTCTGCACTGACATCTGCAACTGCCAGATATGTCTGGTCCACTGGTGTTTGCAGACATGGCCTTCATGTGTTTAAGTGTGTGAGCATGCCCAGTATGACCTTTCAGTATGTTGTTGACTGACATTGCCTTCATTTCTCTGTGTGTGTGTGTGCATGCCTAGTATGCCCGTCTGTACTGAATGTGTGGATCAAGTCCAGGTAGTTTGTACTGCAGTGCTGACCTTTGTGATGTACACCTACAGATAGCATGCTGTCTCTGCAGGGTATCCGTCGATCATTTGGCATTGACTGTTACACATTTCTGCACAGGATGGGGGGCACACCTGACTATTTCTACATCTCTACACAGGATTTGGGGGCACACCTGACTGTTACTACATTTCTATGTAGGATGGGGGGCCACACCTGACTATTTATACATTTCTACACAGAATTGGGGGGGGCACACCTGCCTGTTATTACATTACTACATAGGATGGGGAGCACACCTGACACTTATACACATTTGCTAGGACTGTACTGGTATGTCAGGTACTCCATTTCGTTCTGTAGTCTTACCTATTATGCTGTCTAGAGGCATACCAGTGTACTACAGATGGTAGCTTTTATTTACCTGCATATTAGTTTCTGACTTCCTACCCTTCAGAACTGACATCCCACTGCCTGACCTGCTGTAGTCTGTCTGTGTAGGCCAGGGGGGAGGTTACCCATAGACCTCATTCAGAGGCCATAGCACAGCCTTTGTTTGCATTTGTCTACACCTGTCCTGCTGGCTGTGACTGTTGTTGGATATGTGAACCCCCCTGACTGGCATGTGTGAGTCACTTACCTTGTGGGTGTCCCAGTATTGAGGGTGGTGCTGCAGGGCAGCCTATGTCGGATGCACATAGTACACTCCCTACACATGGTTAAGCACAGGTAGTGTAATGTTTGGCATCCCTTTTAGTGTATGTGAGAGTCAGAGAGAGGTGTTATTCCCAGGGTCCCTCTTGTATCAGTGTATGTGCTATGCATCGACACTTTGCCAAAGCCAGGGCATACTGGGCACGCCTTCTTCTGCCTACTGGGGCAGGCTCAGGTTGTTCCTCCTCTGAGTCACTCTGTGCCTATGCAGGCCTTGGCAATGGTGAGGGGCTGTGTGGCCCTGCCCCGTGCTGTTCCTGCTGCAGCTGTTTCCGCAGGATCATATATCAAGGGCAATTTGGGTACATGTAGCTGGTGAGTACTGCAAGGCTCCACCAGATGTGTCCAGTCACAGGAAACATGGCTTGAGCATCCCAAACACATGCTCTACTATAATTCTGGTCTGTGCGTGTGCCTCATTATGGAGTTCTTGTTCGTGTGTTTGTGCATTTCTGATGGGTGTGATCAGCCATGGCTCCAGTGCATATCCACCATCCCCCACTAGGTGACCATCAGGGATGTCCCCATTGGCAAATCTCTGGTACAGCTGCATCAGATGCCAGATGTAGGAATCATGATAGCTTCCATGGCAGCCAGCACACACATTCATTATTATGCCCTGGGCATCGCACACAACCTGGCAGTTGATGGAGGGGAAGCACTTGCGGTTGACATAGACCCTACCCCACTCACTGGTTGGTGCTTTGATGTGTATGTGCGTGCAGTCTTTAGCACCCACTACCTCAGAGTATTCTGCTATTTGGCGGAACAGTTGCATATTGCTGGCCAATGCTTCACGGGTGTTGGGGAAATATACGTACTCACTGACATGTGCTGACATGGCATCCAGGAACTGGTGGAGTACCCTGGATGCTGATGCCTGCCAAATCACCATCATATCCCCAGTTGGCCTTTGGAAGGTACCTGTAACTGGTATTTGTAGGCCTACACATACCTTGGTATCCACTGGGATGAGTTCCCCTCTGTTAATTCTGTGTGTCAGGCGTGGCCGGCACAGCTCAACAATTTGCTGTAGGAGGTCCCTCTTCACCCTATTGTGCTCCACTATCTCCAGCTCATGTAGTCCCTGGTAGGTTACCCTAGGTCTGTACACTCATCTCTGTCTCCTCACTGTGGGTTGGTCAACAGCATTCACATCCTCACCACCCTCAGCCTCTTCCACAAGTTGTTGTATGATAGTTATTGCAGCCCCTATCATTTTGCTGTTGTGAGTGTTAAAAGTTCCCGCTTGTTTACACTGCTGGTGTAGAGTGTGGGAAAAAACAGAGGGGAAGGTGTTTGCATAGTTTATAGCAGTATTCTGGGCTGGGCTGGTCTGCTGCCTGTGTAATTGTCTGATTCTGATACATTTCACCTGCCAGCTATGCTAGATCTCCTTGATTACCTTCCTACTGCTGTTTTCCCTTCCCATTGCCTTCCTGTTTAAGCCAGGGGGTGCACCGCACAGAGTGCACAAATGTGCACAATGCTGCTATTTCCTGGTTTAACTTTTTTTTCTGCCTTTAAAACCTGGTGCGCGGCATGCACACCTGCTTAGGCAATGTAAAGAGTGCTACGCAGGTTTAGACACACCCCCTAGCTTAGCTGTGCTAAGCTAGGAGCAAACACAGGCCACAGGGCTCCAATCCACTTACAGTGTGCCTGACCCCCCCCCCCCATGATGTCACCTAACTGCTAGGCTTGCACCAAGCTAGTCCTACTCTTACACTGTTGGGACCTGACTAGCATGCTAGGGAAAACTGGGATTCACTATCATTTCCCTCATTTGCATAGGATTGCCTGCTAATGCATAGTTACATGTCTCACACTGAGCCTCCACCCTTAGCAACCACTACTCACTGGCCATGTTGTCTTCTGCCTGCCATTGACTTGCATGGCAGAATACTGATTTTAGTTAGAATGTTTAATTCAGGCTTATTTTCTTATTTTCCCCCCGATCCCGTTTGCACGCCACTGCCCTACGGATAAACAGCCGAGATCGGCTAAAAAAAATAAAAGTTGATTTTTTTATTTTTTTCAGTGTTTACAATGCCAATGGCCTTATACTTGGCCAATGGCATACTTACTACATGATATGCAGCCTTTATTTGCAGCTGTCACAACTCCGTTTTGGATTTTGCAGAAATGTATTCAGTTACTAACCGAGTACATTTCTGCAGATTGCATTAGTCCTGCACAGCCAGTTGCAAGCTTCCTGGATTGCAAAATCACCTCATTTGCATAGATTTCTCCTGAAAATGTGCTGATTTGCATACAGGGGCTTAGTCCATGCAGGATTAGTGCAGGAGCACTAGTGCACGCCCCTGCAGGCTGTTCCTGGATCATACGGCAGACATATTGCCTGCTAGAGCTCCTGCACCGATCTTGCACACCGTGCAAGGTATAGAGAATCCGGGGGTTTGTCTTGTCAATATAACATCTGAGTTACTTGTGGGCATCCAGAGTATGTAAAAATCCTTCTTCCTCATTTGTAGTTTCAGAAAAGAAAATGGGGAGATTAATTGTTTGAGTCAGTGTAAACTCTGAAATAATCTTGGCACAAAGGAAAGTTTTGTTCACAAAGTTACACCATACTTGTGAGAAATGAGATAGGGATGACATAATACAAGAGCTTCTTACCCAGATATTCTTCTTGCAAAAGTCAAAGCAATGAATAGCACTGCTTTCCAAGAGAAGAATTTCAAATCAACCTCATGAGCAGGTTCAAAAGGAAACAGTGTAAGATTTTTCATTCCAAAAATTAAGATCCCACAAAGTAGTCACTTGCTTTCTAGGTGGACATATGTGCAAAACTCCTTTTAGAAACTGTTTCACTTGAGGCTGGGTAAAAGAGGAATCAAAGGATAGATACACAGAGATGGCTAAGAAGTGAATCTTGATAGAAGAGTAAGAAAGGAGCAGGATAATAACTCACACAAATAGTGCAGAACCAAATAGATAGAGCCTTTAAAGGATCCTGGTTCTTGTCATTACAACAACTAGAAAATCTTTTCCACTTAGCCATATATGCTTTTCTAGTAACAAGTTTAGTTGCCTCCTTTAATACCTACTGTATGCCCTTAGGGAAAAAAAAAGATGCCTAGAAGGTACCAAAACACTATCATCCAGGAAGCCAATCGAAGAAGTTGAAGACTGGGGTGTATCAAACAATCTCTGTCTTATGAGTCCAATGTGACTCCTAGAGTGAACTTATGGACAACCACCACTGTCTGCAGAGTTTACAAGCAAAGGGGGAAACAGAAGTATATTGCAGGGCTTTCTTTCATATTACACATCTATGCACTCACACCCATGGGCAACTTAAAGTCCCCAATCCATGATATTGCATGTTTTTGAAGTATTGTAGAAAGCAGAGCATCCAGAGAAAATTCATACAAGAACATTTAAGACATGCAGACACCACACAGAAAACATCCCAGGTGAGAACCAAACCAGAGAGCCTCTTGCTGTGAGGTGACAACATTACCCATTGTACCAGTGTGCCATGCTGAAAGATAATTAATGTTAATTATTTGTGCTGCCATTCAGAAGAGATGTGTGCACCCACAATGCATGTGTAGAACTAGTTACTCACACTACCTGTTTATTTATAAGCAAATTGGAGGAATACCAATTTACTTGTGGCGTATCTTCAGGGATCTGGTAGAAACCAGATCAACTTAGCAGTGGCGGCTGGTGACATCAAATTAAAGGGGGGGGGCTGCAGGAGACAGCTGAATGGGTGGGGCCAATGGGAAGGGGTGCGGCCAACTAGAAAGGGGTGGAGCTATGCTCAAAACCGCAACAACTGTAACTTTAACTAAATATGCTGCCCCAGGTACCAAACCATCATTATGAGAGTCCAATCAAGACAAAATGAAGTGTAGAAGAAAAAAAATATTTCAATGCACTGGCTACATGACAGCTTACTTAATATCTAGATAGAAACACAGAGGGTGTGAGGCATGAAAAAATAAAGTACGTTTTAAATACATTACTGGAATTTCAATCAAAATAAAGTATTAAAAAAAACAAGCAGCACTCAACTCAAGCCACTTGTCCTTGCACTGCAGTTCTAATTATAATTTATATTCAGCTTTATAAAATTACCAAGTAACATGCTGAAAGTAGCAATCTTTGTGATACCGCCACTTGTAAAAATGTTTCTTATCCAAAAAACACTTGCTGCCTGACAAAAGCTATCTACTTGTTTCATGGGGAAGACATGATCAAAGTAAAAAAAAATGAACAGTAAACAAGAAACAAGCTCAAGATAAATTGCTTAAATTATTACTGCACAAGTTATGGACTACACATGATAGATTGGCAGTTTAGTTTACAGGTAAAACCTGCAAAGATGACTGCAAGTCTCCAACAAATGTAATGAGCTTCTGAAAATACTGTAATCCTGTCCTTTATTGCAAATACTGTCATATGCATTTCAATAAATAAGGCTTATATGTTATCTAGTTATGTAAATATTCTCTGCATGGCAACAACAAAAAGGCTTTCAATGTTGGTAATTATTTAACAGTATGCTTATTTAAGCTTACTTGCATCTTACAATCTCCAACAAGCTTACCTGATGGTCATTAAAGCATTCCTACTTAAACACAGAGCAACAGGGCACTGCGACAGCATGCATTTTCTAAATAATAAGAAGCATAAATCAACAGTACAAAAATATGACAGAAAACTAGAACATTCTGCAAAATCAAGGACAGATGAAAATACACTGTCATACTACTATGCACACTTACACTGCTTAACTGCTCCTTGCCTTGCTTGGACTCATTCAGAGTCACTACATGGAGGAGTGGGATGCAACAAGTATGTCACAATTTGAAATGTCTCTGGCTGACGGTGATGGCTCTGACACTCATACCTCTCAACCTCAGAGCAAGAAATCTGGACAAAGCCATACATAGAAGTGGAACACAGGCCCAAAAATAAGGATAATTTTTAAATATTGCTCTTATAAACTTAGAAAGATAATAGAATAGTAGTAGGTCTTGCATTAGTATGCATTTTCTGAAGGGTATGAAATCTGAAACTCAAATTTCTGCCATTATTTTCTAACTTCAATTTTTAATGATTTGCCAGAAAACCACAATTTTATGAAAAACGGACCAAAAATGTGATTCAAAAATATAAAATTGCCACACAATACAGCTGGGAACCTGTCAAAGAAGGGACACCTTTTTAATATTAGTCCTGTTAAATTGAGCAGCTGACAAAATAAGAGAATCTACATGCATTTCTGAAATAAAAGTAATCTATACCTCTGATCATTACAGTTATTTATAACTGTAAACCCTCCTCATTTTCTTCAAAAATTGCCATTTTGCAGAGGGGATTATTAGGGGAAGAGAACAACATTTTGAGCCAAAATTGGGGACAGTTGAGATGTTTGGATATTCCTAATTCTATAAAGCGATTTATTTGCATGTACCTGTCAACTTCTTAATGCAGGAAATCTGGAGAAGGCCACATATATTGGGGGAACATACAAACAGTACTAAAAATTGCTCTTGTATAAACTTAAGACAGTTGATAGAATAACAGGTCTTGCTTTAGCATGCATTTTTCTGAAGGTTATGACATCTGAAACTCAATGTCTGTCTTTATTTAGTGACTTCATTCCTAAATAATTTGCCCGAAAACCACACATTTTATGAGGAACAAACCAAAAATAAGAAGCAAAAATCTATTCATTCTACAAAAATCTGGACAGTTGAGAGATATATTTCAGCCGGGGCTGTCTTTGAGTTTGCTGCCCTTCCCCTCTTACAAAATCATGGTCAAATGGAGCTCCCCCCTGCAGCCATTCCAATGTCCTGTTCGTTGGTTATTTCGGCCCATTTACCATAAACATTGTAATGTACATACTGCTTTACTTCTGCAATGATTTGGATTTCATTTGAAAGTTTTATTTTGCATTTTACAGCACAGACACTAATATATATCTGCTAAACAAAGCAATGCAGTCTCACAATGAAAATAGACTTAGCATTAAAACTTCTCTGCCCTTGAAACTCACATTCATTGAAACAGCATTGAAACCCACATTCAAAGAAAATACATTTTGCCAGTGGCAGATAAAGATGAACTTTGGGCTGTTTTCAAATCATAGTGCCCTTGCACATGAAACATACACATGCTCTTTGATACACCTTCCTGATTGTATTAAATTATATTCCTTGTACAATGCAGTACAGTTAAGAGGGCATTTTTAATTTATTATTTTGAACATTTTTCCAGTAAACAATTAAACAAAATGCATGCACCAACAATGACAAAACTGTCAAATTCAAAACATTTCCATCATAGAAGTCTACTCAAACTTCTACAGTCCACCAGTATCAGTAAATATGCACAATCTCTGAAGAAGTAAAAGTCATCAAAATAATTCCACATTAAAGAGATCTCTAACTTATGAGGAGGTTGCTGCTAGCAAACAACTTTATTTCATTGTTTCATCTACAAATAAAGTGCCTGTTGCCCTTGAGGAATAAATTGTTAGTAATATTGCAATAGAGAATGCATGGCAAACTGATAACAGGTTCATAGTTACTAGGTATCTTCACCAAAAAGGACTGCAGCATCCACCCCCTTTACAGCACAGTACAGTATCAGCAATGCATCTATCTGCTGTAGGTGTAGAATCCACAGCCTTCTGCATCAAAAGAAAGTACACTACCCATTGTGCTATTAACAATACAAGCAGACTCAGCATAAGCAGCTCTCAGATCCTTGTAAAATCTACTCGACACTCAGCTGTATCTCTGAAGTGTACAATACAAGAAATCTGGAAAAATCCAAAATGTATTGGGGGGGGGTACAAAAGCCCCACAATCATGGACACATTTTAAACATTGCTTGTACAATATTGGAAAGTTGCTAGAATAAAATGCTGTGTTACCACCATACATTTCACTGCCAAGTCTTGAATCCAGGATCCTGTGGAAAACAGTCAGAACAACATACCACTATGCCAGATCAGCTGTTTTGTGAAAGAGAGGAAGAATGAAACTTAAATGGCTACCATTTAATTAATTCAGTTCTCACCATAGCTCTCAACCTTTTAGCAAAAAACACCTGGACAAAGCTAGTAATGGGGAAATACATCCCCCAAACATATTCAATGAATTCAGTTCTCACCATAGCTCTCAAACCTTAGGACAAAGAACTTGGACTAAGCCAATAATGTGGGAATACAGTCCCAAAAATAATGACACATTTCAACTATCCATCTTATAAACTTAGACAATTGCTAGAATCAAAGGTTTTGTGTTACCATGTACTTTCTGAAGAATATGAAGTCTGAAATTCAAATGCCTGTCATTTTTATTTATTTAACATTTGTTAACAAGGAAAGTCTGATTTGGAACAAAAGCCAATTTTCAGCAGAGGCCCAAGGAGAAACACTCCAGACACATGACTTTGTAAAATGGGAGGATACCAGAGCAAACCCACACAAACAGAGGGAGGGCATGCAGACTCCACACAGAAGGCCTCCCAGTCAAGTATCAAATCAGAGAACCTGCAGTTGTCAGGCAACAATGCTACCACTGCACCACTACACTACTGACTGTATAAGGAAAAAATACAGAAACCACAGATTTTAATTGTTTTAACAGTTGTTAACCAGGAAAGTCTAACTTGGAACAAAGGCCAATTTTCAGCAGAGGCCCAGGGAGAAACACTCCAGGCACATGTCTTTGTCAGATGGGAGGACACCAGAGCACCC
Source organism: Protopterus annectens (assembly GCF_019279795.1). NCBI lineage: Eukaryota > Metazoa > Chordata > Ceratodontiformes > Protopteridae > Protopterus > Protopterus annectens. Next base: position 294,021,931 of record NC_056735.1, read on the forward strand.
AGAAGAAACCCACACAAACACAGGGAGGACATGCAGACTCCACACAGAAGGCACCCCAGCCAAGAATCAAACCAGATAACTTGTAACTGTCAGGCAACAATTCTACCACTGCACCACTAACTGAGTAAGGAAAAAAACATACAGAAACCACAGATTTTATGAGGAACAGAACAGAACAACTATGTAGCAAAAATCTGCAAGTGTTTTACAAATGGTGATGGGTAGGGAATTCAAGTTCTTGCCACCTGTACGCAATGTACAGGGTTCAAGCCCACCACCGTGTATCCTGAGTTCTCTCTAGCCAGCAGTATATAGTAACTGGGGCATTTTACACACACAGACACAACCTGACTTCAATAGTGTGTTTATCCTCAGTCCGTTGAAGTTCTTCTGCAGTAGCAGTTCCCTGAGTTAGTTTCCCCCAAGTCCTGCTCAAGCTATTGCCTCTTTTACCCACGACAGTAGGCTCCAGCCTGCAGACGATGCAGTCCTGAGTTCTGTTCTATGTGGTCATCACTGCATAAACCTCTGGGCATCTGCAGAGCAGAGATGCCTTCTGCCCATCCGGACTGCTGACACAGCAGTCTAGAGTTCTGTTGAGTTCCAGGAACTACAAGCATGCATGCACGGAGTTCCGGGACTCGCAATTTCTTTTTGTTTTTGTTTTTTCTTCTTTTTACAGCTGGGGGGCTGAAGTCCTGCAGTCCTATAGCACGAGCCACCCCTGCACCTTAGTAAAACCCCCACAATGACAGGAAGGACATATAGACTGCACACCGAAGAAGCCACAGACAAAAACTCAGGGAATCAAGCAATTTGACATGGCAATATTGATCACTTCACTACTATGACAATGCTCAGTTACTTTCACTTAAATGCTGCCAAAAATAATTGTTACTGTGATGTTGTGAGGTATTGCCAGCTGTACCAGGAGAAGAGAGACAGTGTATGTGTTGCATAGGTCAGCATGGCTGACTGAAGCTTTGTAAATAGTTTTGTGTCATTTGACTGTCACATTGATTTGTACAGATGCTTGTATTAAAAATGTATTTTCAGAAGTTGCCTATGTTACAAATGCTGCAACAGAATCTTAACAGAGTTCTGAATGTGTATTGTGCCAGAGTCAGGTGACTAGATGTGATGTCATTCTATACCCAGATGAAGGACAGAACTCTGGCAGCAGCACTTTGTTTGTTTCTGTTTTTCTTTGGAACCTGATATAAAAAATCAATATCAGTTATTACAGTTTAGTTGTTCAGCGGTTAGTTGTTGAGTCAGTTCAGTTAGTGTGTGTGTGTGTGTGTGTGTGTGGTATCTCAGCTTGCCTTGTGGAAGTGATTATCTCAGCAGCACATCTTACCTTGTGATACTGAGTGAACTAACTATGGACAGTTTCTCTTTAGTTCAGTTAGGAAAAGTACAGCGAGATTATTTATACATCTTGCCTTGCAATACTAAGTGTGTTAACTAGGGACAGTTTCTCTTTAGTTAAGATAGGAAAAGCACAATGAGATTAGTTTAGTATTATTTAGTTTTCTGCATCTGTGAGATTCTATCCAACTGTGTTATTTTATATTTCCTGTGACTGAAAAGTCTGTTGTTTATTGTAACTAAATATTAAGCATTCTCCTGTTCTCTATTTTATTATCCATTATTAAATATTTTATACCTTTTCATTGTGGCTGGTCTTTTAGAGAATAATTTTAACATCTTGAGAGTGCTTGTGCTTATTTTAGTGACATTGTAGCCACTCCGATAAGCCTTACTGCTTCAGTCACGCTCTACCATTTATATCATTATTAATTTGACACAGTATAATTGGTTACCCTTTGTAAGAGCATTAGAGTATCTGGCTGGTGGCGGCAATCTACCTTGTAGTCTGGAGGGAGGGGACACAGCTGGTGAATCTATGTCAGCCTTTTCCAGGTGTGTGTGTGTGTGTGTGTGTGTGTGTGTGTGTGTGTGTGTGTGTGTGTGTGTGCGTGTGTGCGTGTGTGTGTGTGTGTGTGTGTGTGTGTGTGTGTGTGTATATGTGTGTGTGTGTGTGTGTGTGTGTGTGTGTGTGTGTGTGTGTGTGTGTGTGTGTATGTGTGTGAAAAATCAGATATTCAAATGTATGTGTCAGACACTTGGAACTGGGACACAGTGCTCCAAACTGAGTCTTGTTTGGGATCTGGGTAGAGAGACAGTCCAGTCTCAAGGAAGCATGTTCACTGTGTGCTCTTGTAGGAATCTGTGCTTGATGCAGAAAGCTGTATTTGAAATACTGTGTAAATGCATTCCTGTTCTTAGTGACTGCCTCTCACCAGTCTCATTGGTGTTGATTTAGGCTCCTTGATTACTGGCCCGGGTAAAGAGGGGCCATCACAATTACATTAATATATTTTTGCTTCACAGAAACAGTAGTCATAGCTTGTATTCCAGCAAGCTTAACCCAAATAGTAGAGCCAATCATTTCATCCCCAGACAGCCCCTGTACTTATTGCCTACCCACAGTATCTGACTTGATCCTGCTAGCATAAAAATACAAAAAAAATATTGCTGGTTACGTTAATGTATATTTATTTCACAATAATGGTAGTCCCAGCTTGATTAACCCAAATACACATTAATCCTGAAAAGCCAAAACTGCAACAACAAAATCAAGGCCAATTATTTCATCAGCACAGAACCCCCATATATCAGAGGAGAAGTCGTGAACAGTAATAAAAAGCTGAAGGATTTATCTGTTGGGGGACAATGGTCAAGTGTGAGAAGTTGACTTTTCATAGAACAAAGTGTTTTAGGACTACCTGAGTGAAGGGATATTTCAGAGCTACACATTTAAGGCTCATATACATAACACAAGCAGAAAACTATAATTCAAAGTGGAAAAGGATGGTGATGAAGCTTAGAAAACTTCAAGAAATAAGGAGAGGTGGGAATTTGGATGCAGATCCTGAAGGAGAATAGCAACAAACATACAGAATATTATATTCATAAAGTAAAGCAAAGCAAAGTATTCTAAGAACTAAGCCAACATGAAAATGGAGAAAGATGATTTTGCCAATAGGGATGACTGCAATTAGGGGTACAGAGAACAGGCAAGAGGGAGCTGGAATTTACTGGAAAAAATGGCAAATTAACTAAGGAGTTGGGAGCAAATAACTAGAGAGGGTAAGGAAATACAATGGGAAGATGCCAAGAAGATGTTTGGACTGGAGGCTAGATACTGCCTTCACTTTCACAGATTGATATCAGAGTATAGGCAAAGAGAAAGGGATGGGGGACTCCTAAGTGAAAGATGTACTCTGGTAGAGCTTTTAGTTGATTTTAGAACAGAAACTGTTGTTAAAAAGGGATAATTAGCAGGGCATATGAAATATTTCACAATAATCACAGAAATCAATGAGAGAAGGTTAGAAAAGATTGAGAAGAGAGACTGAATAAGCAATTCACAAGGAAACCCTAGGAGGACATATGTAAGGCTCCCAAATATGCAACTAAGTCTAGAAGATTTAGGATTTTTGATTGGAAGTATTTGCATAGGCATTTTTATACCCCAAGCAGACTCCAAAGAATGTTTTTCTCAGGTTGCTGCCAAATATTGGAGGTGTGATAGGGAAGAAAAAGATTACTGGGACTATATGTTTTGGGAGTGTGAGTTGGCAGACTTTAAAAATTCCATGCAGAGTACTCTGTCAGAAATATTGGGTGAGCAAATGGGTGTAACTACTGAAGTTTTTTATTTCAGGATCTGCATTGTCTAGATATAGTAAGGCCTTGTTAAGTTTAGTTCTGGTGGCTGTCAAAAAAGCAATTACTACAAAATGGAAATCAAAGTGTAAACCAACTGTATTACAAGTATTGACTATTGCAACAGAGACAAAATAACTGGAAGTGTGATCTTTACAAAAGGGTAAGGGCAAATTACATAGAAAAAAAATTAAATTGTGGGAACATTACAAACAGAATAATGTTACTGAGGAGGAGTGAGGTTTAAGGGAAAGCAGGAATTTATTAATTTATATAATGTTGGATTGATGATAATCATACAAAAGAATATGTGACATACAATGTTTGCAGCTGAGAATATGTTAATATGGTTTGTTTTCTTTTATATAAATGTATGCTTACCTATCTTTTAAGTGATATTTCAATAGAGATGCTAAAAAAGAAAAATTCCTCGTAACTATTTACTACTGAAAAGTATCTGGTTTAACCCTGCCAGGATAAAAAAAATGTGGTCATGTAGTGTAGTTTTACCTCACAGTAGTAGTAGTCTCAGCTTGTATTCCAGTTTGTTTTACTCAAATACACATTAGTCTTACAAATAAAACAGCAAACAAAGCCACTTATTTCATTCATAGACAGCCCCCATACCCATTGCCTGACAATCAGTATCTGGTTTGACCTGCCCAAGATAAAAATAAATACATAAATGTTATCACGTTATGTATTTTTGTTTCATAGAACCAAGATTCACAGCTTGTATTCCATCTTACTTTGCTCAAATGGACATTAGTCTTGCAAAGTTAGAATTATAAAAGTAAACAGCTTAACCAATTATTTGATCCACATATAGTTGCTATATATCCAGGACCAACTCATACTATCTGGTTTGACCCTGCCAAGATAAAAAAAAAAAAAAAATATATATATATATATATATATATATATATATATATATATATATATATATATATAAAATAAATAATGGCTGCTTTTATGTACTTTTGCTTCACAGAAACAATAGCAACAGCTACAATTCTAACTTGCTTCACCAAAATACACATTAGGTCTGCAAAGCTAAAACTACAGTTTTATCAACAGACAGTCCCATTACCCATTGCCTACTCACAGTATCTGGAATGACTCGGTCACAATAAAAAGTTTGTGATTACATTAATGTATTTTTTGTTTCACAGAAACAGTATGACTTGTAATTCCAGCCTGTCTCATCCCAGTACACATTAGTCCTCCAAAGCCAGAATTGCAACAGCAAACATAAGGACCGATCATTTGTTCCAGAGGCATCCCCCATACTCAGTAGCCTCCCACATAGCACTCAACTGTCCCAGATTTTCTGAACATTCCTGAGTTTGTTTGATATTTTGTCCCATCTCTCATAACATTTCCAGTATTCTCTAGAAACATGGAAGATTACCAGTCAGTCAATAATGCAGGACATTAGAGTTTTATACTTTTACTTTTTTGTTGTTAGAAAAAGCTAAGTAAACTAAAGTAAATGTTTTAAAATGTCTTTGATTTTAGAACTTGGTCCATACGGTTTATAGGTATACAATAGACTAACGGCCCTGGGGCCTTTTTAACTCTAGCTATGTTTCTCAAATATATCTACCAAGTTTTGGTACCCTAAGATTATTTAAAGGAGTATACTGAGGCTTGGGAGGCAAGCATTTACAAAATGCCTGTCTATTTGAGGGATAGGTACCAAATAAATGGAAAGAAACATGGCCTACACAAATAGAAACATTATAACCTAAAATAAGAATACACACATCAAAAGTTGTGGGGGTAACTAACAAAGGTGAATTTTCACTCATTCATTTGTTAAGCAGGTTAAGCCTAGTATGTATCAATGTCTTGTTAATGAAACCAAAGAGCACAAGAGTTAAACCATCTGTAAGTGGAGTGAAGCTATGAAACAAAGAGCTTAAACATGTTACTACAGCACAACCTTAAACTCTGTGGTATACTCAGTCCAACAAAATAAAAAAAACAATCACTAGTTGCATTAACAGTATCACTTCCCATACATCACACTTAGAGCATGTGCCGTTGAAGCAAACTCTTTAATTGTACAAAACAAAGGTTAAGCGCTTTCATCTACTCACAGTAGACTTCATCAGAACACTATTTCAATCACTAACCCAAGTTAAATAACAGTTTCCTCCCAATCACATCAAGCAACCAATTAATCTCATATGGGAAGTGATACTGTTAATGCAACTAGCGACTGATTTTTTTTTATTTTGTTGGACTGAGTTGACTTTCGCTGGTAGCTGTTTTGTTGTTTACTTTAGTCTGTGGTATACTGACACACATAATATTAACACAAGTAATACATGTTTGAGGAGCACAGCACAGTATACAAGTAACATATTAACTAAAAGACACACGTCAAAGGAATTTTTTTTCTGACAGCTCAAATTTCCATTCTGACTACATAATAGAAGGCAACTTGAAAAATTTGAAAATCAAAAAACCCAAAAATATACTTAACTCTACTAAAGCGTGTGATATACATTAAACAAGATTTGAAGTCTGTTATTCCAAACTATCTTAATATTTTTTGATTTCTGATATGAATGTATAGTTAATTATGTGTAAAAACAAAATACTTTAAAATGCTATCTTATAAGACTACTTCATTAAGACAACTAAATAAAAATAATTTTAAAGAATGGTTGAAGAAATCTTAACTACTTATACAAGAAAATAAGTAAGTAGTATTTATTTATTTATTATTTATTTTACATTTGTTTACCGGGGAGGTCCGACTGGACAGAGCTGTCTGTTTTCAGTGGAGGCCCGGGGAGAAAAGCTCCAGAATAATTGCTAACATACTATACATAAGATATTTACACATTCAGTTATAAAAATATAGCAGATAATAACATATGATTGCATAAGATATTTACATAAGTATAATGGTTTAGATATACAATTAATAGTATAGCAGGTAGTAACATTTGATTGTTGTTCATACAGTATGTTTAGTAGAGATAATCTTGAATATGTACTGAAGATAAGACAAGAAAGGAAAAACTAAAAAGGAGGAGAATGTAAACAAGTTCATATGAGTTGCATTGACATTTTAAGGGAAAGCTTTTCAGCTTAGTCTAGGGGAGAGTTAGTGGGTATAGATGGGGCAGTGGGGAGTAGGCGGCAGTGAGCTGGTAAGTAACATGTGATAATATATAGTGCATCTTTGGGAGTTTTAAAGAGGTTGGATAGTGGGTAGGGGAAAGGAGTTGGAATATGTCAGCCAGGTGCTAGGCAGTTACAAGTAACATGTGATAATATATAGTGCATCTGTGGGAGTTTTAAAGAGGCTAAATAGTGGGTAGGGGAAAGGAGTTAGAATATGTTAGCCAGGTACTAGGCAGTTACAAGTAATGTGTGGTAATATATATAGTGCATCTGTGGGAGTTTTAAAGAGGAGGTTGGATAGTGGGTAGGGGAAAGGAGTTAGAATATGTCAGCCAGGTGCTAGGCATTTACAAGTAACGTGATAATACATAGTGCATCTGTGGGAGTTTTAAAGAGGAGGCTGGATAGTGGGTAGGGGAAAGGAGTTAGAATATGTCAGCCAGGTACTAGGCAGTTGCATGTCCAGGAGTTGTTTAGGTGGGAAATAAGCTGTTTTTTGAAGATGGTTTTATTAGGTTGCACCATGATTTGTAGTGGTAGGGAGTTTCAAGTCTTGGCAATGTTGCTAGAATACAGGGAGTCACCAGAGCTGTAATGGGTTTTGGAGATTGCTATTAGTGCCTTGTTAGTGGATCTAAGTTCTCGGTTATTGGAGTAGAGGATGATCAGGTTTTGTAAGGCTAGAGTTTTGTCAGGCTGGCACAGTATTTGGTGAGCTAGAAGAAGTTGATTTAGATCTAAGGTGTTAGGGAGTTCAAGCCAGGAAAGCTGTTTTAGGTTCTGACAGTGGTGGGTGCAGTAGGAGGAGTTTGTCGCGAAATTTGCTATTTTGTTGTAGCATACTGATAGCTTATTTAAATCATTCTTGTTTAGATTAATTAGGACAGGAGAAGCATACAGTAAGGTAGAGAGAAGATGGGTATGCGCTAGAGTAACTTTACTGTTGCTGGTTAGGAAGTTTTTATATCTGTAAAGAGTACCTAGTTTTTTTGTTGATTTTGGTTATTGTATGAGCTATGTGCTTGTCAAATTTGATATTATTGTCAATAATGAACCGTAGTAATTTGGTTTGTGTGACGGGGAGATAGGTGTATTATTTAATGCAGAAATAGAGAACGGGGGAGTAGGTGCTGCTGCTTTGGAAGGATGAAAGAGCATAAGTTGGGTCATTTTAGGATTTAGTATTAGCTGGAAGTTTGTTAGCTAGGTTTTGATGGATGTAGAGGCTCCTTGGGTCTTGATTTGAAGTTTTTGGAGGGTGGGAGAAGAGCAGATTAAGGTGGAGTCATTAGCTTATTGAACCAGGTTTGCTAGAGGGATGGCTTTTTGAAGATTATTTGTAAATATAGTGAAAAGTAGGGGTCCTAGGACTGATCCTTGTGGTACTCCTAGTTTTACAGGAAGTAGGGGGTAGTGATTTTTTCCACTGAACAGCTTGTTATTGTTGGGAGAGATAGTCTTGAAACCATAATAGAGTGGGGGTAGTTAGTTTTAATTCTGAGAGTGATGTTATTAGTTTTGTATGGGAGACTTTATCAAATGCATATGATAAGTCAAGGAAAACTGCAGACACTAGTTGGCTGTTGTAGCGTTGCATATTTACTAGGTTTCTAAAATGGATGAGTGCAGTGGTCATGCTATGGTTGGGGCGGAATCCATGTTGAATTTCGGCAAGAAGATTGTTGGAGAGGAGATGTGTTAGGACCTAGGTGTGGATACATGTTGTCAGTATTTTAGCCAGTTAGGAAAGTATAGTTGGTATTATGCTTAGTTTGAATTTCACTATAGTATTTTTGTTTGTCTAGTCTGATTTGTTTTTTTTACAGTGTTTCTCAGTTGTAAGAATGTTTGCCTATTAGGAGTAGTTTTGTTTTTGCACCAGGTGTCTCATGCTTTGTCCCTTTATTTCATAAGTTGCCTTGTGCTCTTGGTAAGCCATGGGGCATAGATGGTTTTAGTGCAGATATGTCTTGGTGGAGCAAGTTGGTTGAGAAGGGCTAAGAAGATAGTGTTGAAATACTCAACTGCTTCATCTAAAGGAAGTGTTAAAAGAGGGGCCCAGTTAGAGTGTTTAAGGACTGTATTAAGGTCGTCAGCCGTGAAGTTTTTAGTGCATCTGATGTGTTTAAGAGAGTTAGTTCTAGTGAGTTTAGTTTGGTCTCTGATGAAGAAGGTTGGGAAGTCATCACTTAGAGTGTCGGGTAGTGTACCAACATTATGGGTGGAAGATGGGTGATTGGTGAGAATCCAGTCTAGTATTGATTCTTTTTTTTGAGGTTTTGTCTACCCTAGTAGGGGTTTGTATAAGCTGTGAGAATCCATAAAGGTTAATATAATTTGAGGGGTGGGGTGATTTAAGTGAGGTCCAATCAATATTGAAGTTGCCTAGTATATTGGTTTCATAGGGGAGGGTTTCTGATGTCCACTGGAGAAGAGATTCTAGGGTTTTGATGTTATCTCCTGAAGGGACATATGATCCTAAGACATTTAGCTGTTTTTGTGTATTTAGTCTTACCTTAGCAAGTAGGATCTCTGCATTATTAAATGCAGGGATTTCTATGTTAAATAGTTCAATATTGATGTTGTTCTGATATAGGAGAACGACTCCACCCCTTCTTTTAGCTGTACGGTCTTTTTGTAGTATGCTATAACCAGGGGGAAGTACTTCATTTTTAATGTGTGGTTTAAGCCATGTTTCTGTGAGGAAGATGATGTCAGGTAAGTATAATGCTATGGTTGCATGGAGCTCAGTGGTTTTGTTAAGGATGCTTCTTATGTTATGACTTATTATTAGAATATTGGATTTTCTCTTAAGTAGGCTAGTATTGGTTTTAGATTGATTCTGGTGATTTGTAGGACTTGTTATTGGACCTGGGTTGGGGTTGATATCGCCACTGCATAGAAGGTGAGATGCAATGTATATTATGGTTTGTAGGTATTTGGAGAAGGCTAAGTCACATTGTATGGATACAATAGATTTGCTTTGATAATGGAGGAGTTTGTAGGGGTGTTGGTCATAGGAAGTGTGGTTAAAGAGGGAGGGTGAGATGAATAAGGGGTAGTTAATGAATGTTGGAAGTGAGGTTAAGGTGGGGTGACTTATGTTGGGGATTGTAATGTTGTTCAAGTAGGGTGAGGTTAGATGGGGTGTGATGATGAGTGCTAGTGTTAGAATTATTTGATGGGAGTACATGTTTATTTGTCAGAAGCAGTAGTAGTATATAGAGATAACCCTGTGGAATGTGTAGGGGTCCTGATAGTATACAGGTAGGATGGATCATAGCAAATTTGAGAGTGGGGAGGTACTATGTGTAGAGTGTGTAATATGAGAGCAAAGGTGGGGGAGGGGTTGGTGGTGGTTTGTGTGACTGGCTGAGGGATGGGGGTTGGGTGTGGGTGTGGTAAGGTTAGGTATAAAGCAAATGAGGTAGGGGGTGTGTAGGAAAGAGGGTAGGGTAGGATAGGGGAGTGGAGCGGGCAGAGCCCTACCTAGGAGGTAAGAACTGGAGAAAAAGTATCAGGAGTCTAACTAAGTAATGAAGGTAAGCAGCATTGTACCTTAATGCCAGAGATTTTGCCAGTTACTGTGTTTCACTATTTATTCACAGTGAATGGAAAAATAACTGCTGTGAAGGAACTTGGGTGACTTTACAGTAGACAGAAATATTGGAGAATTTAAATAACTGTATGGCACTGTCCTGCTTACAAGACGAGCTGCTTATCTGGGCTAAGATTCAGTTGTTTGGTGGTGTTCTGCTGCCAGCTAGTGTCAGTTAGTTGCAATGGCAGGGATTAGAAAGGGGGGGGGGGGACCTTGCAAGTGTGCACACTATGCAAATATAATAAAATTAAGTAAAAGCACTAAGAACTAGATACAGAAATTAGTTAACGGAATACACCTACATAAGAATATTTCAGAGAGTAAAAGTCCCAGTAATGAGTCCTTTTGCATTCAGTTGTTTGCAGGATAATTTTCAGAAATGTTTCACTTTGGAGGGAGGGGGGTAGCCATGAGTGAAGAAGAGCTAGAGATAGTGTTACCACCTGTCCCACTTTGGGAGGGACAGTCCCTCTTTGGGCAGTTGTGTCCTGCAAAAAAATTGTAAAAATGGCAAATGTCTTGAGATTTTAGGACAAAATTATTTCCTATATTTTATGTAATAGCTGCATAAAACAGTTATTCCATATCTGAAACACCTAAATGTTATAAGAAACAAAATAAGCAACTAACATTCTACAAGAATAAGCTTTTATTTAGGCAAAAATGTATATTTGTGTCGTTTGTACTGGCCATGGGTATGTTTCAGCTTGCAAAATCTGACGTTTGTACCAACAATGTCCCACTTTGGGCATTTAAAAAGGTGGCAGCCCTAGCTAGAGATAAGACTATTTCAGAGATTAAAAGTCCCAGTAGTGACTCCTTTTGCCTTCAGTTGTTTGCAGGATAATTTTCAGAAATTCTTCACTTGGGGGGGGGGGGGCAGCCATGAGTGAAGTAGAGCTAGGGCTGTATGAAAAAGGAGACAAAAAAGAGATCTAACAAAGTCTTGTTGTGGGTAGGCAACAGTAAAAAATTAATATGAGCAAAGTATTGGCTTGGGGAAAGCTGTGGGTGCATGTGTGTGGAGAATGTGGAAGGTAAGGATGTATACTATACTATTATAAGGTAAGGTACATACCAGGTAAGTGAGCACAAGATTAATTCACACTTGCGACCAGGTACAACCTACAGGATAACAACAAAGATTCAGGCAGTCTATTCATTAAATACCAGTAGCTACAGTGGGAAATGCTACATACATTCCCATTTCAAAATAAATGGAAGTTGAGTTGATGCAATGTATTTTTTGCATTCATAAACAAATGTGTTAGGATTGTAAAAATTAGGATCTTCTTAAGCTCTTTAGTATATATGTTTATCTATTTTCTCAGGTCAAATGGTGCTCTTTACAGTCTCGGCAAAGGTTTGCCTCACAACTAAGGGATTGCAAACTTTTTAATCTTACTCTAATCTCCCAAATCAACTATCTTTGAAATGAAGGTTATTTTTTGGTTTTGACTGAGTTTTGAGCAAAGATGGCAAGAGGTATGCACTTCCACCAATATCTGTTTTGATCCTGTCAGGATTAAGGAAAATAACAAAAACTTAATTCCTGCAATCCACAATGTGGAAACTCACAAAATGACTCAAACTGGCTTTTTCTGACTTTAGACCTCTCGTGCATATGTTACATACATTGCGACTTTATTCAGGATTACAGTTTGGACCACAACCAGAGCCGGACCATAGTCAAATAGGGCCATAGGCAGGGTAACTGATTGGAGACCTCCCCAGGGCAGCCCCTCTTGCAGCAACCTCCTACATCCCCTGCAACAGCCCCTCTCCAGCCATTACAGTGTTCCATTATTTGGCTGTTTCTCCCCATTTACCATAAACATTATTTAAACCGGTCAATGTGTGTACTGTTTATTATTTACTTCTACATTGATTACAGATACATATACTTACCCAAAATGTATTTAACACTGTTGAACAATGGTTCACTCACTGTTGCCTTCTATTAAACCCCAAAAAACTAAACTCCTCCTTTTCAATCCTAATCATAAGTCCTCTCCCATAGATTTTGCTATTACAGACACTAATGGTACCATTATATCACCTGACCTAACTACCAAGCTACTTGGTATTACCATTGACAACAACGTTACCTTTGACATACATATCAACAACACTATTAAATCTGTCAACTAAAAACTTGGCTCTCTCTACAGAATTAAACCCTTTTTGTCACCTACAGCTAGGACTACTGTTGCACACACTCATCTAATCTCTACACTCCTGTATGCCTCAAAGATTTTCACTAATCTATCTAAGAGTAACCTCAATAAATTGGAAATCTCATACAATAACATAGCCAGATTTGCTACTGGTAACCCATTTAGAACTCATCATTGCTTTAATTTAAATCAGCTTCAATGGTTGGAACTACAGAATCTGATCAAATACCACCAACTAATCATTGCCCATAAGACTCTTTACCAACCTTCCAATACTCCTACTCTATCCACCATCATCACCCCCTATAATAATCTGAAGTCCTTACGTTCATCTCAGAAACTTCTAATTAACACATCTAAATCTAACAACAGGGCTGGGGATGCTCTCTTCTCTAATACTGTGGGAAAATTCTGGAATCTCCTACCCAGCGAACTTTCCTCTCTTTCCTCTATATCACTCTTCAAAAACAGACTGAAACTTTTCCTCAGAACACACTGGTTATGCCCCTGTACTAAACCTGACTAATTCTCTACTCTACCCAAATACAGTCGGCATATCCTATACCTTACCTTTCTCACTCTGTATTTCATTATTTCCATCCCTCTGAATACTTATTTGTTAAAAATATATATATATATATATATATTTTTATTACTGAACATCAATCTGCCTCTTTTATTGTACTGTACTTGTATTTGGAGTTAGCCTGTATACCTCCCTTTTTTTTCCTACATTAAGTAATGTACCTACTTCTCATTTTGAATTTTACATTGTATTGAATGCATTTCATATTGTATTGACTTCTGTCCTCTCTATTATTTCTGTATTATCCAAATTTGTACATGTATACACATCTGAAGTTATTTTATATTATCTCACAATTTTATTATCATGTGTGTCATGGAGCTTATCTCCCCGGGCCTTTACTGAAAATGGACATGCATCCAGTTAGACTAGCCCGGTCAACAAATGTAAAATAAATAAAAATAAAGATATTGAAATAAACACACAAAATAAGCACAAACACTGATAGCCAGCTGAGCAAACAATACAGTCTCACAATGAAAACAGACTTAGCATGAGCAGTAAACTTCCCTGCCCTTGAAACTCACATTAATTGAAACTGCATTAAAACCCATATTCAAAGAAAATGCATCTGGCCAGTAGAGCATTAAGTTTACCTTTGGACTATTTTCAAACCATAGACTCCTTGCACACATTTTAGGGCCATACATATATGTTTTTTGATTCACCTTTCTGATTGTATTAAATTATATTCGTTGCATAATACAGTACCACTTGTTAGAATATGTTTTTAGTTTTGAACATTATTCCAGTAAGCAATGAAACAAAATGTGTAAACTGGTTTACAATCAAAGGGCAGAATTTCAGTTACATGACAGGCTCCTCCTCGAACAAGGTAGGAGCGACAGAATGTCAATGTACAAGTGTCCATCAATTCTTAAGGATGTACACAAGGCAGGGACATGAAGCATCTACAAATACAGCAACTGTTGACTTTAACATTGAAAAATGGTTGTCAATGTTATTTGTCGATGTTCTGACCTCATTAATATTCATGAGATCGATTAAATGCATCGCAGATCTTATAGTTCGGTATTTTCAGTGTCAGAATTTTGATAGTAATCCTTATAAACCAATATTAACAAAACTAATCATTTCAGAAAATATCAACCATAAAAGACCACTGAAGCTTCTGTTATTACAATCAGCCAGTATTAGTTGATAAGCACAATCTCTGCAGAAGTAAGTCATCCAAATAATTCCACATTAAAGAGATCTGTAACTAATGAAGAGGTTGCTACTGGCAAACAACTTTACATTTCAGTGTTTCATCTTCAAATTCAGTGCCTTGAAAAATTAATTGCCTATGTTACATTTAAAAAAATGGTAAACAGGTAATATTGCAATGAAGATTGACTGACAAGTCGACAACAAGTTCATAGTTACTAGGCTACTCATACAAAGCAGAACACACTCAGGAGTGCAGACTCCCATACCCCCATAAAATGCATCAAATAATCAGCAATCAAAAGGGCACTGCAATATCAGCACTCCAGCAACATGGTTTGAGAGTAGAATCCACAGCCTTCTGCTCAAAAGGCAATTACGCTACTAACACTGTTTTCAAATTGTACAGCACAGTGACTGCTATTTGCTAAACCAAACCATTAGTTGCACATTGAAAACAGACTTAGCATAGGTAATAGTAAACCTCTCTTCCTTTGAAACTCACAATTCCATGAAAATGCACTGAAACTTATAATCCCTTGAAATGCATTAAAACTTATAATTCCCTGAAAATGTACTGAAACTCAAAAATCACAATTTTGTTAGCAGTCTGGTAGTTAATGAAGAGGATTCAGGCTCTGGTTTCCACAGAAGCTCACAGTTCCTTCAGCAGTCTGGTAGATGGTGCAGAGGATTCAGGCTCTTGTCTCCTGTAACCAAGTTACAGGGTCAGGCCTGATCAAAATTAATTGACTAACCTGCCCTCCCCCAACTAGGGCATTGCATAGTGTACCTCAATACCTCTCAACCTCTTAGCACAAGAAATCTAGACAAAGCCTAAAATAATAGAAGGACAAAGGCCCCAAAGTAAGAGCAGATATTAAATCTTGCTCTTATTGACTTAGAACATTGCTAGAATAACAGTATTTGTGTTAGCATGCATTTTCTGAAGGAATGAAGTCTGAAGCTGAAATGTTATGACATTATTCAGTTATTTCAATCCTCAGTGATTTGCTAGAAAACCACACATTTTATGAGGAATAGGCCAAAAATATGAGGCAAACATCTGGACAGTTGAGATGTATACATACCTCTCAACCTGTTAGTGCAAAACATCTGGACAAAGCCCAAAATAATGGGGATACAATAGCTTAAAAATACGAATAGACTTTAAATATTGCTCTTTTTAACTTAGAAAGTTACTGGAATAACAGGATATGTGTTAGCATGCATTTTCTGAAAAACACTTACATGCTAGCACACACACACACACACACACACACACACACACACACACACACACACACACACACACACACACACACACACTCACTCACACGGAAACAGAAAGTGTTTACATCTGCATTGGCACTGTGTTAAGAAATACTTTTTTTTTTAATATGTGTTGAAGCCTCCCAGCTATAGTGGGCCCCTATAGCCACTATTGCCTAGTACTGGATCTGGTTTAGCCCACAACAGCTTTTGGCAGTATGGTAATGCTCTGATTTTTAGTTTTGATTTGGGTGCAACCAAATCAAGACTGAAAAATGTCTTTTGTCATAACTCTGCTGCTGGTACTGCTAATGGGGGAACTTTAGCTCCCCTAGTCCCCTAGTAAATCCACTAATATAAAAATAAAATGAATTAAATGTGTAATGCTGCTATACATCATATTGCCTTAATCTTAAAAGACAAGTAATACTGACCACTTCATTGAAGCCAGGGAAGTTGTATGCATCTAAATATTACTGCCACCACAGTTCTCTCTTCTCTAGTAGTTCTCCCTATGGACCATCTGTGGGTTTTTTTTCTACTTTATCAACAATGAAAAATAAAAAATAATGTCTTTCAAATCTTAGTACATGTTTATACGATGTGTTAGTGATATTTTTCAATATCGTGCATGTGTTTATATAATCACTCTCTTAGTTTCCTCTCTGTTTTTCTCATGTAGGAACTGGTGCAAATCTGACATTTGTCAATATGAATAATTCATCAATTTCTCACCCACCATTAACTACTTGGATTGATTGTAATGGCCACATCAATATTTGCTACATTTTATTCTAGAATTCATCAAAATAGTCTTGTTAGTGCCTCCCAAGTAAAATTTAAAACATTTTACTTTTTTTATATACAACCACTGGTTTGTCACCCATCTTGTCAAATAATTTTTCTGAGTTCCTGAAAATAGCCCATGTTTTTTTCAATAATCTCATTAATGCCACCACTATCCACATTATAGGTTGTCAGCAGGGCTTTTTGGAACTGTTCAGTGCTGATGTCAGTCTATTTTTATTTACCTCTCTCTCAGTGTTATTAGGGGACAGTAAAAACCTGACATCCTTTTCATTACCACTTTGTGTAATATAGGCTCTCCAAAACTATGAGGGTAACCTCTTTTCAGAAACCTGTTTACCAATTTGCTACACTCAGTAAAAAACACATCAAATGCAGATACCATCCTTGTAAGATGGGCCAGTTGGCCCTTGCCAATAGCTTTCTTTTGTGTTGTTGGGTGACAACTTGTTAAACGAAGGAAATAAATGGAATATGTAGGCTTTTTAAAATATGTAATTTAAACGTGCTGTTAACAGAGTCCTTAATTATCTTAACATCCAAATAACTAATAAAATCCATCCCAACCATATGTATTAACTGTATAAATTCTGTGGTTGAGTTGATATATCCCACAAATTGGTCAATTTTGTCTTCACTATCCAACCATAACATAAAAAATATCATCAAGTTACCTAGTGTACAGGCAACATGAATCCATAAATGGGTTATTCAAAACAAAGTTCTGTTCCTAAACTGCCATTATGTTTGCAAAAATAGGGGTGCAAGCTGCACCCATAGCTACCTCAAATTATTGATGAAAATGTTGTCCTTCAAAATAAGTGAAGTTGTTAGTTAAAACCAATTCCATAAGTGCCATCATTATGTTGGCTGTCTTAGAATCCAAATCCAAACCCAAACTAAAACACAAAAAAATCAAATAACCATTTAAGGTCTAATTCATGCAGTATATCCATAAATAGTTTCTTAACATCCATGGTGATAAAAACTGAGTTGTCAGTAGATCTTTCCAAAAAATGCAATGAATCTTTACACAAATGACCTACCTTTCTAATGCCTACTTTCAAATTGTGATCTAAATACATGGCTATAAAATGGGTTTTAGATCTCCCAGCATTCACACTAGGCCTCAGTGGAAAATTATTGGTATCTTTGTGAATTTTGGTAATACCAGAAGTGGTGGAAATAGGAGATTTATCATTCATTGTAAATTTATATCCATCTTTGCTAATCTGAGCCTGCATTGACATATCTAGCAAAAGTACATCGATCTTGTGGTAAGCTATGTTCACCTCATTTTGAGAAACTTCCTCATAAATATCATTGTTATATAATATGAAATTAATATTTGTTAAGCTCTCTCTTACCGTGCTGTGTAATAAAGCAAGTCACCATTTTTGGTCAGCCATAGGACTCTTTCTGCTTTATTTTTTGCCTCCTTCCCCTGTAACTAAAGTAAACTGATTCATACATCTGTCTCTCTGACCCCAACGTTTAGAGCTATACCTTGTACCTTTGTGGCTTTCTAACACTCAGACATAGATTCATGTTTGAAAGTTTTACTTATTTGTCTGACATTTGAACAGGTAACCCTGATAAAAACCTCAAAATTGTATACTGTTGGTCTGTCTTTCCTACTAAAAGTAAGTAAAATTAAAGTGCTGAGTGCAGGTTTTAGGCCCTTACGTTCAACTTACTTGTGGTGTGATTTGGTTCTGCCCGTTCCACTCCTTACTTGTGGTGTGGTTTGGTTCTGCCCTCTCCGCTCCCCCTCGCTTTGCTTGAGTTCACTTCATTCTCCTCCTACCCCTGAATCCCACCCACCCCAAGTATTCTCAAATTTATACTTTCACCTCATTGTCTGGTCACTCTCACAGCCCCCTCCCACCACCATAACTTGTGCTCTCAACCTTTCACTCTTCCCACCTTATCACCAGTCTTCCCCTTTTCCCTGCCCACCTTAGGCTGCCTCATCTGTGGCTTACCTCTCTCACACTTAAATCTTTCACTCCCTAGCACACCTACTATCTCCTCACATACTCACTATTTCCACCTCTCAATACTGTTCCTTCCCTCACACTGCTTATCTCTAGCCATCACCCATCCCTAATATATTTATTTATATTTTTCCCTATAACTCTTCCCCTCCTTTTTCCATTACACAATGCTATCCTTACTGCAATTTCTCGCATTTCTAATCTCACTAGCCCTAAGCACTTCCTACCACACTGAGCTTCATATCTTCCACTCTTCCACCACCTTTCCTTTCCTGGACCTCTTCCAGCATATAACCAAGCTCCACTTCCTATTTCTCCCTCTCTTTTCTGTCTCTCCCCCTTTCAATGTCTTAAATTTAAACTCATGGCCTACCCCGCTCTTACTCCTAAGCCCAAACTCAAGTACCCCATTCCTCTTACTGACCACCCTCACCTTTTCCATCTTGTCTTTGCTCTTCTGGTTTCTGGTCACATCTATCCTAATCCTTGTCCCTCCCCTCTCTCCACTCCCCCTCCACCTTCATCTGCTGTCCCCCCAAAAACATCCTCAAATATCTCCAGCCTCAAACATCTCTCTCTTTGCAATGAACATCCAAAGCCTAAACAACAAAACGTCCAAACTTCATGCATGGTTGGCCCAACACAAACCTCACATACTGGCCCTGTCAGTAACCTGGCTAAAACCTCATATCAATTCCTCTGAATTTCTCCCACCTCAATACAATATCTATAGGTCTGATAGGACACCCAAAAAAGGCAGTGGGGTGGCTATCTTGTACTCTGTTCCACTGACGCTAACACCTATAGACATTACTCTGCCTAGTTTCTCCCCTGCTGAACTACTGCTCCTAGACTGCCACATAAATTATGATAGGAAGTTTGCCATTACCTCTATCTATATCCCCTCTTGTTAAAAACATCCCTATCCTTGAACATATACTCTCCTGGATAAACACCTCCATCACCTATGAAACCATCATTCTTAGAGATGTTAATATAGATTGGAACTCCCTTATTGGTCACTCACCCCAACATTTCATAAACCTGTATGGATTCTCACAACTAATCACTACCCCTACCCACTACAGTAGAAATGCTACTTGTTCTACAATTGACTGGATCTTGACCAACTCTCCAAACCCTTCTACCTTTCCCGACTCTATTAGTGACCATTCTCCCATCTTTATGTTAAGGCACTCTCCTCATCTTTCTAAGCCCTATCTCTACAGAGATTGTAGGAAACAGACTAACTTTTCCCCTGAAACCTTTAACTATAGACTCTCTGCCATCAACTGGTCTTTCCTAAAAACTCTCCTGCTCAATGATGCTGTTACTAAATTCAACCACATTTTCCTTGATGTCCTAAACTCTCTTGCCCCAACTCGCAAAATCAGAATCAAATCTAATTTTGCACCCTGGCTCTCTGAAGCTACTTATGCTTTGATGCATTAAAGAGATGCTCTATGGAAAAAATGGCAAACCACTAAAACTCCCACCATTCTCCAAGGTTATAAGTAACTCAGAAATAGTGTAAAAAAACTTATTATATTGCATGAATGCCAATATTTCAGTAAATTTCAAAATTCTCACCCAAATGATCCCAAAAACGTTTGGAGTACTATCAACTCCCTGCTCCACACTGGTTCTCCTACCATCCCTAACCCTTTCCCCTATCACTCTCCCTCTGAGACTGCAGACTTACTCAACAAGCACTTCATAGACGGCATCTCTAAACTCCTAAACTCTGGTAACTCTACTCAGCCCAACTCTTCTGTGTCACCCTCATCTCCCCCCTAAACGTCTATGCTCCTCTGTCTCTCAGCCTTTTACCTTGCAGCCTGTTTCTACTAAATATATCAAAGCCCTGCTTCTTAAACTAAAACTATGCTTCACTGATAAACTCCCCCCTCATTTTCTGAAAATTGCTGCTGACTCTATTGCATATCCTGTATCAATCTTAATCAGCCATTCAGGAGTCTACTGCACCAGAAATATGGAAATCCTTCTATACCACTCCTCTGCACAAAGGTGGCAACTCTGTTGGACCCTCTAAATATAGACCAATCGCTATTCTCTCGTCATTGTCTAAGATCCTTGAAAAATGTATACACACTCAACTACTGTCCTATCTCTTTCAAAAAAATTGTCTCACCCCCTCACAACATGGTTTCCGCCCTAAACACAGTACCTTGACTGCCTTACTATCCTTTACTCAAAAGGCTGCAGAAGCTTGGGACTACAACCTCCTCATCTCCTGTTTATTCCTTGATCTCTCTAAAGCCTTTGACACTGTGTCCCTTCCCATCTTTCTTAATCTCTCAGACCTAAACCTTTCTCCTTCTACTCTTGGCTGGTTCCATTCCTACCTTACTGGCAGAAAACAAGCTGTTAGATGGCAGCAGACTTTTTCACCCTTCCTTGATGTTCATACAGAAGTACCCCAAGGCTCCATACCTGGACCGTTCCTTTTCAACATTTTTACCAACAACCTACATTCATCCTGCAGTCTCTCATCTGTAATACAATATGCAGACGCATGTTTGGCAAAATGATATTTTTTTAAACAAGAAACATCTTTATTAAAGTATCATGTATGACATAAGCAATCTTACATTTATATAAATGAAAATAAACCAACAGAATCTAAGTTGCAAACATTATACATTACAAACCATGCTGACACAACTGTAGCTGCAAACATTATACATCACTTATAATATATCCAGTCATTGTCAGTCAACTATTACATGGCTCATTCAGTTCCTGCCTTCTTTTAAACCCTGTTCCTCCTCTACATTTATCAGTCTCATAAACCTCAGTGTTTCCTATGTAATTTGCTCCTACCCTTTTCTAAATATCCCAATTCCAGTTGTTTTATCTCTGTTACCATCTTCACTACTTCTAGTAAAGTTGGTTTAGACTTTGATTTCCGTTTTATTGACAAAATGAATCTTGAGAATAGTAAAGCCCTTGACCTAGAATTCTGCAGTATTCCCATACAGATGACACAGTCTGGAAAATATCAGAATGTTTTTTAACCCAAGTCAGAGATTGCTGACAACTTTTGAAAGAATTTGCAAAAATAAGACAGTCATCAAAATGTGGGCACACATGAATGCCCTCCAAATTGCAATGAGCTATTACAGGAGTCAGGAAGCAAACAGTAAAGCAGAAAACTGAAAACATAAGCCATACATAGAAAAATATAAAAAAAAGTGTCTGAAATCTTTGAGAATTGTAATGAGATGGTACTTGTCTTTTAAATATAGAGTTTCTAGAAAACTGAGAGGTGGAATGAAATTAACTGACACTATAGAGAAAGCATTTTGAATTCTGGGATTTTCATGTGAAGGTTTAGAAAAGAAAGTCACAAGACAGGTCCCTCCCATAATTCTTGAATAAAATCCTTTCCCTTCTTTGATTTAGGGTTAAAGATTCTATACCCCCTGTGACAGCATCTGATCTAGACAGAGGGGAACAGGGAGGTTTTTCTGGATGGGTGAAGGGGAATCACACTGCCAGTTCCAGCCTTTTTAAATGATTCTCAGAACCCACGTTTCTGATGTTATTTAGTGCCACAGAGGAAGGTGGAGACCTAGATTTGGGATTGGCAGGGTGGGGAAGGGGCATATATTGTTTTTTTTTTTTTTTTTGGAGGACTGTCCTTTCCTCAATGAACCTCCCTGGCATTGCATTTTGAAATTTTGTTTGCGTGTACTTTGCTTTTATATTTTGACAAGGAAGGTTGAAAAATCTGGGTAACCCATTGAAAAAACTTTCCCCTTTCATCAAATGTTTTAAGGAATTCTGCAGATGAAGGAACAAATAACACCTCTTTATTCAGGGGAGCATTCAGAATCTCAGCTTTGACATCCTCTAGGAAAATCTAGGAATGTAGCCACGCAAATCTTCTCATCACTGGCCAAGTGGCAGTTGCTCTAAAAACAGCATCAGAAGTATCATAAGCACATTCTAGAGAATGTTTGGTTATTGGTGAGACAGAATATATTAATAAATTCAGAGATGATTATTCTCAGAAGAAGGGAGGTCAGCAAATAACTTTCTTATATTGTCAAAGGAAGCCAGCCGACTCTTAGACATGTGAGCCTGACAATTCATTATTCTGAAGGCTAAGCTGGAAGAAGCATAAACTTTCTTGTTTTCCCAGCTTGTCAGAAGGAATAGGGGTAACTATCAAAAGGAGGTTGGCAGAAGTTGGTTTTAAGAGAAAATAACTGCAGGATCTGCCCTAGGATTAGAAAAAAATAACCTGTATGACTGACACAGCTTATATAATTTATCAGACTTTTGGAAGCAGGTAGGTGACTGTTAGGCAAACTGTTGGCTACAAAGAAAGCATCCTCTAAGGCAGGCAACATAAATTGACAGCTGCAGGTTACAGAAGATTTACAGTCTGGATGAGAGGAAAACCTTTTCCTTTTTAAATGAGAAAATCCATCATGTAAAAACTGAGACGATATAAATAGACCTTTAGCAAAGCCCAGCCAGTCCTCCTTAGCTGCTTTGGCAGATGTTAAATGTCTAACTCTATGTTTCCTTTTTCTGTGAGAACCCACTGAAAAAGAGAAGCTAAAAGGATGGTTCCCTTCCTGGGAATGAAGCACTTCATTTTGGCTTACAGTATCACCTGTTCCCTTCTTTATTGCTAGCAAGAGTGGATCTTCCTTACATGACAAGGGAAGCTGAACAAGCACAGAGGACATGCCTACCTTCTGGTTCTTACTAGCTTCTCAAGGAGCAGCACCAGAGGGACTGAAAGAAAGTGATGGGCAGTCTGAGGAATAACAGATGGCCACTGTGGAGTCACTGATTAGCGATAGATAGATAGAAGCCTTCCAGATAACTTTAATGTTTTTGAAACTTGGAGAGGGAACGATTTAATTACTGGGCCCAGGTCCATGTCCGTTCCAGAAAATGTGTCTAACAGATGACTAGCTGAGCTTTGAAGAGTCAGTCTTACCTACTCAGAGAAAAGTCAAGTTCTGAGGTAAATTCTTAAGTGACAATTAGAAAAGCATCAGTTTTCCTCACACAAAAATAATACATTTTACGGGACTTTCCATAGGGATCCAGGATTGTCTGCCTACCTAAAAAGGTGACTGACAAATGGGTAGCAGAGCCTAGGATGGTAAGCGAAATAACCTGACAGAAAAAGAAAAGAAAAAGATTTGAGGCAAAGTTTCTAACAAACAATCCCAAAACCACAGTGCATAATCCCTAGCCACAAGTTTAGACAAAAAGTAAAACTTTTTCACACAAAAAAATAAATATTTGAAAGGCATTTCCCACAGGGAACCATGACAAGAAATTTATAAGATCTGAGGTAAAACTGTTAGTGACAAACACTAAAAACACAATTTGTAGCCTCTAGTCATTATATTTAACAGAAAGAACCACTTTTCTCCATAAAAAATGATGAAGTGGAAGGTATTCCCCAAGAGAATATTTATCTGTCCTGGCTTGGTGAATTACTACCTAACTGTTGATCCTCTGAAGCCCACTAAGCAAGAAAGCTGTATAGCCAGTAACTTTATACTGTTATCCTTGAGTTGTTCAATGGCTAGGATGAAAGGAAAGTGCCCTAAAGCTTTATAAGCTAAACCACTGGGTCCAGTCTATGGCAGGATATTTTCCATATAGCTTAAAGAAGTGCAATAGTGATCTGACAACCATCTTGTTTACTGTACATAATTTCCTCTTCACTCCAAGACATAATGGCCAATATCATACAGTGGTTCCTTCTGGATTGCATTAATTGTATACAACCTCAAAAAGTAATTCCAAAACTAGGAAGCTAATTGCATAGTTCTCTATATGCCTCTTGTATTGGATTGTTAATTACCATACATCAAAATAATACAAACTGTGTGAGCGCTCTTTGCCTGAAAGAACACTAATTCCATTTAAGTAATTCACTCCTCACTCTATGTAGGTACAATGCCTGAGTGTCTGTACAGTGTGAGCACATTTCATGTAACTAGCCATATTCCACATGTATAATTTAAAAGCATATATGAATTCACAATTATAAAAAACAAATCAAATTTTATACAAGACATACATTTGCTTGTGCGAACCAATCTTAAAATAACAATCTACTCAGTTATTCAGTGTGACAGTTTTAAATATATTAGTTTTAATCACAATCTGCTAACTTGCAATAGTTAAATAATGAATTCTATGTGGAGAAATCTATATTTACTTTGACCGTTGCCCTCCAAATGTCTGCTTGATAGTCTACAGAACATTTAAACCAACACAGTATTTGGACCTCTTCAAAAGACATCTTTCAAAAGCAGTACTGACTCACACATTCTGAGAAGAATTGTTTAAGAAATAGGACTACTTACATAAACTGAGTTCACACATTGTAGGTTGCAGGTGTTATCTCTGAGTATGTGAATAAGTGCTTGAAGTGTTTCAAAACAATGCAGTCATTCTGATAAAAGTCGCACGCTTTTAGCAATGAATATTTATGCCATCTTATCATTTTGCAGTATGTCATAATGTGGTAAGCATTACCAGTTGCAGCACTTAGTGTAATCATTTGTGATGTTTGTTTATTGGGGCCTCTTCCTTGCGGTTCCAGATCAGTGCATGCTAAGACTTCCTGTATAATTATTGCAAAATTTAATTTTGCATGGCTTTGTTACACAGGTCTATGTGGATACATCAAGTCATGGTGATATGATTGCTTTATTTTGTTTTCAGTCACAGATATTGGCCATTGACTAGACTGATCTCCTGCATCTTCTCCTCTCAAAAATAACCAGATATCTCTTGCAAATAACTTCATTTGCACCTCATTTAGTGGATGTACTTTTCTCTTCTCAGATTCTCTTAGCTTATCTTAATCATCTCAGAGATTGCACTTATTCAAGAAAAAAAAACTTCTTCCATGGTCCTAGCAGTATGACCCTACCCTGTTCCTGCTCCCTACATACTGCATACATTCCATAATTGCCTCAGGTCTATATTACATGGAGTTTATTTAAAAGGTATGCTTTCAAAGGTAAAGGTAACACAAGTTTTTAGATAAACTGGACTCAGAAGTTCATACTTTGTAACACCAACAGTCCTATCTATATATGTATATATACATATATATATATATATATATATATATATATATATATATATATATATATATATATATGGGTCTACTTATAAATTTAGAAGTTTAAAATCAATGAATTTCTTATGATTGAGACCATAAGATCGAAATTTTGAAATTTTAAACCGTTTAAATGGAGATCACCGTACAGAGCGGAATGGTATATTTTCTGTTTTCCTTGTTGTAGTGTGATTTTGGATCTGGTATATTTAATTAGCAGGGGGTCTGGGAAGTGCAGGGGGGCAAAATGTTAAAAAATATATATTTTTTGTTTTCATTTTTTTTTTTTTTACATTATGAAGTTTCAAAGCTTTGATCTTATGGTCTCGACCATAAGAAACCCGACGTTTTGAAACTTCTAAATTTAGAAGTAGACCCATATATATATATATATATATATATATATATATATATATATATATGGGTCCCATTCTTCTTATCAAAATTGCAGTTCATTGAACATTAAAACAATGACTCCGGTATGCCTAAACATGAGTTTGCCAAAGATGTAGTTCTTCGAATCACATTTTAGCGAAACAGTTAAGCTGTTGGTGTTCGTATGGCAAGTCTGTGCATTGTTGTACATTGTAGGAGTTGCCGAAGTCAGCGGATATGACTGTATTTTTGAAAAACATTTATTTTTGCCATGCTCTTTGAGGGATGTAGTTTTATGTTTTAAAATTATGTTAACTGCGCTTGTAGCTTTTCAATGGAGATTGCATCAGAGTGAGCATCAGCGATGTATCCTTTCTGTCACTGTAGTGTGATCTCGGAGTTGGTCTATATATAATATGCAGAGGGTGTGAGGGGTGCAGGGGGGGGTTTTGTTGTTTTTTTTTTTAAGTTTGAGTTTTTGGAAACCCGATCATAGTGTCTTGACAATATGAATTTCAAGTTTCTGAAAACTCAAGCTTCTGACATACACCCATATATGTATATCTATGGTAAAGTTTATATATATATATATATATATATATATATAAAAACATAGATATATATTTGGGGATTTCTGTCAGTTACCTTTATATTAATGGGAAAAATGGAGGTGATATCGAAAGATCCAGTTTGTCTTTGTAGGCAGTGCACATTTCCATTGCAGGTGTTTTGAAGTCATCTTTAAAGGAATGAAGGCACTTTACCCTAGTTTATAACAAAGATAATACTTTGCAATACTGTTACAACACAGTAAAATCTCTTTTGACCTACTGCCTTGAAGTTTTTCATGAATATAAATGATGAGTATCTTGTGCTAGTAGCACAATCTAAGCAATATTTAGCCTAAAAGGATATCATCATTTACTGTTATTAGGATCATTCAGATTCATTTACTGCTATTCAGTTTTGTTATTCTGCTGTCTTCGTCTTAGCAGAATCACACCTGAACTCAGATTTTTTGAAGTTTAATAGAGAGAGAGAGAAAGAGAGAAATAAATACAGAAATAGACAGACAGATAGGTATAGATACGTCTCATACTTTTGATCTGTTGCTCTCATGTTATATTTGCCCTATTTTAAACATTTAATTAATTAATCAATCAATCAATCAATTAATTAATTAATTAATTAATCCATTCATTCATTTATTACTTTTGTTTACCAGGAATATCACTATAAATGGAGCAACATTACTAAGCAGTAGAGAGTATCAAAAATATGGGAGCTAAAGTCTGCGTTATATGCCACTATATGCATGTTGTTATGTAAGCTGATAAGAGAACAATGATTTCTTATTGAAGGAGTGCAACAGATTCACTTTAATAAGACATAAAAATATGGTTGGGAATAAAAAGTGTAGTAAGTAAGGAGAGGAAACCATGAGCATTTATAAATTTTATCCTGGATAGTCATAATATTTGTAGATTCTAATAAGATTTAGATGTGGTTTGAGATTAGTTTTAAAAGCCAGGAGAATGTTTGTTTGTCTGATGGAGAAGGAAATGATATTCCATAATTTATCTATATCTACTGGGTATAAGGAGTCCCTATGTGATTTCCTGCATTTTTTGGATTTTCTAAGCTGTTGGTCCTTTGACTGAAGGTTCCTTTTGGAACCATGACGTTAGACTGCCCCTCTGCTATTTGGCAATCACAGTCGCCATCCGCCATCACATTCTTCTTGCGCTTGACTTTGGAATAGTAGGTCATCTATTATGTTTACAACACATTCCAAGATATCTATCACTTGTTCAGTACCTCTGTGAATATCATATATACATATCTTAGCGTCTCTATCTAGCTTCTTCTGCCAGAATCTCCAGTTTACAAGTACTACAGAAAAGCATCTCACGTTAGCCAATGGTGCAACTTATTTAAAGATAAGTAAATGATATTGCTAGCCTTTTATTGCTTTATTAAGGTCTTGTGGACATAAACACATGATTTTTACTAAGCTTCACTAGTGTGACCATAATATTCACCACTCAGTAAACTTTGCTTTCTTCTTAATGACAACCACGGACTTCTAGAGCTTCAATTTTATTTGCATCCTACTCCTGAGAGCTTTTATAACTTCTTCGGTGGCATAGATTACAGGATTTACCTTAGCTCGTCATTCTGGTAATTTCCTTTAGTCTGTACATATGTCATCAGAATTGAGAAGTACATCATTATCACAGTCCACATTATCACTTGTACTCTGTGCTTTTACAGCATGCATTCATTATGTAATCCCAAAACCAAATAATTCATTATATTCAAGGAACTCATTCCAGATACTTGAAAATGTATATTACGTATATTATTTTTATGTTTACTTCTCAACAACCTTTGACATAAATGCTTTACATGATATCCCGAATAAGTAAAATGTTTCATGTAGGTAGCTTCCTTTACTGCTCTTTCCAACTTCAGACTTTAACATTTTCTGTATCTATTGTATTATGCTCCATACAGTGTCAAACTTAAACTCAGTGCTGCAATTATTTATTATGATCATTCCTTGCAGCACTTTTTGTCCAGTTTTCTACCCATTTTACATCTTCTCTTGTTGTCTACACACTGCATAACTCTCAACTGCACAGATTTGCACAGAATGTCCAGATTTTTGCCTCATATTTTTGGTTTTCTGACAAATCATTGGCAAGTTATTGAGGGTGTAAGTCAGAAAATAATGATAGACTTGTAGGTTTCAGACTTCATACCCGTCTGAAAATTCATAATAATGCAAAATGTGTGAGTTTATCAGCCTCCTAAGTCTATAAGAGCAATATTTAACAAGTGTCCTTATTTTTGGGCCTTTGACCCCCATTATTTACGGGTTTGTCCAGATTTCTTGCTCTAAGAGACTGAGAGGTATGCTAAACAGCACCAACTCTTTTTACTTTTATTGTCCAGTTGCTGAGCTTGGGTTTCATGGGATAGCTCTGTTGAGCGAAAGCTGGATGTAAAATCAATCAACCTGCCAAACTTGAACTAAGAAATGTTACACTCCATGTAGGTTCCCTGACAGGATGGAGCCTGGAAGTGGATGAAATGATGATAAGGAGGGGGCTGGATATCTTATTTATCCAGGAGAGAAGGTGGAAGGGCAGTGCAGCAAAGCCACTTGACTAAGGATCCATAGTCTACTACACAAGAGGAGGAGGGCAGGCTAGAAATGGTGTGGGAATTGTGGTGCGGGAGAGGCTTCAGAAGGCCGCGAGGGATGTCATCAGAATTAGTGGCAATCAGACTCCAGAGTAATGATAAGGCCGTATTCATTATCTTAATCTGTGCACCACAGCAGGGTTGTAATAGCAGGGAAAAGAGTGTATTCAGGCAGCAGTCGCAGGATCAACTAGATAAAGTAGCACAACATGAATTGTTATTGATAACGGGTAACCTGAATGCACATATCCGGACAGACAGAACAGGATATAAAGACTGGCTGTGTCCACATGGGTGGGCCAACAGGAAGAAAGAAAGAAAAGCCATTCTAGACTTCTGTCTGTCAAATTGCTTGATAGCCAACACATGGTTCAGCAAGAGTGGCAGTCACAAGATCGCATACAAGAGTGACCAGCATGCAACTCAGGTAGACTTCCTCCTAGTAAAGAAAGGGCGCTGTGGAAGAATCAATTACTGCAACGTCATCACCAGTGAAACAGTCTATCCACAGCATAAACCACTGGTTGCCACAATCAGCTGTAAGTAGTGGTCAAAGAGTGCCTTAAGAACAATAGAGACCAGGCTGATGACCTGGACGTTGACTGCAGAGAAAGGACAACAGTTCAAGGAATTACTCATGGCATAGCACCTCAAGAAGAAGAGGAAATAAGTGGAACTGAAGAAGAATAACAGCACCTCAAAACAGCTTGTGTGAGACCTACAGCACAGGTATATGGCTGTGCCAGGTATGGAAATAAGGTACATAAGGAAAGCTGGTGGTGTAATGAAGAAATCCAGCAAGTCAACAAAAGAAAGAAGAAGAAGTGCAGGGGAAAAAGTGGGAGATAGAAAAGATGGACCAGGCTAGAAAGGAATACTTATTGCCTAATGTCAAAATCAGGAAGTGAAACTACTTTTATACATTTCTTACAAGGTATTGCCTACTAAGCTGACGTAATAAATCACAAGTTCTTTCAATATTATTTCTCAGCAGCTATTTGTCCATGATTTTCTGCTGGCAAATCAAGTTTACAAAAAAACTTCCTAAGAAAAACAACGTGGCCTTGACGACCACCGGTCAAATACAACTTTTACTATGCAATGTTACCATTCAAGGTACTATGGCTAATTCGAGCACAAAGCAAGTACAGATTACAGTTCATTTCTTCAAGCAGTCTTTTGTCTGATGTATCTCTTCTTTTCCGCAGCTGTGCATGTTCTCATAACATGAACAGGGCTGATTGTTCATATTCAATCACATTATAGAAAACAGTATTGTTTTATTCATCCACTATTCATTCATTTTCCTGACCTAGCAGATAATCACTTGCTTCCCAGTACATTTCAAAAGGCATAAACATGAATTTTGCTGTGCTAGCAAATACTAGGTCAGAGAGCAACTTGCAATTTCAGAAAGCATACTGCAGTTTGAAAAGCATCTTATAATTTCATACAGAATTGAGCTGTACATAAAATAGAATGAAATGCGTTAACCCTTTTAGCTTCTAATAAGCACTAAACATATACATTAATACATATTCTTCTAACATTTCCCCCATTAATACTTTTTATTCTATTTTCAAAATCATAAACAATTGCTTCTTCTCCTAACCGCTTTCCACTCAGAATTTGCAGTTAAGAGAGTCATTCAGTTTAAAACTTATGAAAGTGTTTCATTTTTCAGCAGTTCTTCAATTTCAGTACTTTGATATAAAGTCTCAGAAACTGACATGTCACATGTCTATAAAATATTTGATCAATTTTTTTCATGCAGGGAATACCACAACAAACACACACTCCTAATAGGAGTTATCCCACACAAATGGCAATCAGGACATTCATTAGGATGCTACCCCACCCCCCAAACAAATTCTGGAAAAAGTCCATCAGTGGGTTTGGGCCTGGTTTGGTCATGGTCGACACTTGCTGAATCACCTCAAGATGGTCGTTTATCTCATGCTGGCTGTCAGGAATATACGAACAGCACTCCTCTTTTATTAAAGCACATGTACCACCTTTTGCCGTTAGGGTGAAGTCAAGAGCCATGCGGTTTTGAAGCACCACAGTTCTCATAGCATTCAGTTCATCAGTCATTAACTCGAGAGCAGAAAAAGTTGCATTACTCATTACTTCAAGAAGTTTGGACAGTTTTCTCAGCTCCCAAATCGATTTCACTGCGCCATATGCAGGGACTATACCTGCCCACGATATAATAGTGTCACTCAAGTCCATGTGTGTCTGTTTGTCTTTGTTTTTTACGGAATTATGGTTTCTCCAGCCTGCTTCGATTCGTCCCACTGGATTTTCAGGCCTTCTGATTGGATTTCCGGTTTTCTTGGTGACCTCTCTGACATTTCGAATTATTCCCTGAGGCAAAACTGCAGTGTGTCGTATGGCCAGAACCAGGTAACCCAAAAAACAACTGCCGGACCAGTTCTCAGGTAATCATTTGTATGCCTTTTTCCCACAAACAAAATAACAATTCTCTACTTTAGTATTAATATACACTTGCCCTGCATGAAACATTTTCTTATCAATAATAGATAATTGTTTTAAAAGAACAGGATTACGCTGTATTTCATCAACAGTCTTATGAATTGACTCGAGATATGAGTCATAGTTTGTATCACAGATATAACCTGCATTATTGGCTTTAGTATAACATTTGTAAGGAATAGTCACATTACAATTACTCCAACCTACCTGAACAGTATCATTTTTGTAAAAACATACAATTCCCTTTTGTGTAACAGGCAGTACAATGCTATTTTGTCTTGTGATTTTACAGTTGTAGTATCAAAAAGAAAATTTTCCCAGGTCTCATTGACCCCTAGGGGGACAGCAGTCATTAATAATCCCCCATATGCTGTCAGTATAGCTGTGCAGATCCAGCAATTCGAAACATTAAAAGTTTCAGCATACACATATTTAATTGCTTGGTAAGTGTTAAGGTTCGGATGCCAGTCTATGAATGATTCACGTTTATTCAGTTCAGCTCGTGTGGCTGGAAAAAGGAAAGGCCACAACAAAAAGATTAATGTTATCAGTATGGCCAACAGAATAATCATGCAATACTTCTGAGGTTGTTCAGCATTTCTATTTGCTCCGTATCTGGTCATTTTGTTCTTGTGTAACAGTAACAAGTTTTTTGTCCAGTTCAAAGTTTTTAACCAATTTACAGTGTGTCAGATGAATCCAGGATGCTCGCTCTGCGATCTTGACTGCAGTGGGTGTTGACAGTAGCACCTGGTATGGCCCTTCCCACTTTGGCGTGGTCCAGTTTCTTTTCTTGATAACTTTCACCCAGACCCACGTGCCTGGGACTACTGCTGCTTCTGATAGTCTGGTTTGTTCTTTATCTGAAACAGAATTCAACTGCAAAAGTTGTTTATTACTTAGAAGACATCTCATGTATTCTGCAAGTGAACTGTCAGCCTCCTGATCTGCAGGCATGAGAAGTTTCCACTGAGGTATATAATATGCCCTCCCAAACAGTATTTCAAAAGGAATTAACCCCTTTGCATCTGGAACAGTTCTCATGCTCAACAGTGCCAGAGGCAGGCAGTGCACCCAGTTCTTCTGTGTCTCACTAATCAATTTTCTAAGTTTGTTTTTCAAAACCCCATTATGTCTCTCTACTAATCCTGTGGATTGGGGGTGGTATGCACAATGGTTCTTTAAGGAAATTCCAAAATATCGGCTCAACTGTTGTATGGTTTGATTTACAAAGTGTGTGCCATTGTCACTGTAGATCTTTTCTGGTATGCCAAATCTAGGAATAATTTCTTTAACAAGGACTTTTGCAACAGTAGCTGCATCTGGATTTTTGGTCGGAAAAGCTTCCACCCATTTGGAAAACATATCTATAATGACAAGACAATATTTCTTATTTTCACATTTGTTTAGTTCTATGAAATCCATACAGATAGTATGGAATGGGTACGGTGGTGTTGGGAAAATCCCTTGCTTAGGCTTTAATGCCCCTTGTGCATGATGCCTGTTACAAACATGGCATGCTGCACAAAAATTGTTTGTGCAGTTTGTAAATCCATATACAGTGAACACATGGTTCACTAACTGTACCATCCACCCTGTTGAGACATGGCACTGCCCATGGCTCAACAAAGCTGCATATTTAAACAAGTTAGATGGCAAAATTGTTTTTCTTTCTTTGGAGATGTACAGCCCTTTCTCAATAATTGCTCCTCGTTTTATCCATTTCTGTTTTTCTACATTTGTAGTAAGTGTCTGCATTGTTTTTAACATTTCTAAGTCTAAAATCTCAGAAGGTTGCAATTTCTCACTCAAAAGAAATACTTCTGAAGCTGAAGCTGCCTGATTTGCAGCTATATCAGCTCTCGCATTACCTTTTGAAATCCTATCCTGTTGCTTGGTATGAGCTATGCATTTACAAATAGCTACTTTCTGAGGTAACTGAATAGATTCTAACAAATCTAAAATAAATTGCGCATGATTAATCGGTTTACCAGTAGATGTTATCATTCCTCTATTCTTCCACTGTTGTGCAAAAACATGTACAGTAGAAAAAGCATACTGGCTGTCAGTAAAAATGTTCACACATTTATCCTTTGCCAAGGTACATGCCCTTGTCAAAGCAATCAATTCTGCTGCTTGTGCAGATAAGTTGTGTGGTAAAGACTTTGCTTCTAAAATCTCAGTATCAGAAACTACTGCATACCCTACTAGATTCTGTCCTGTAGGACCCCTTCTGCATGAGCTGTCCACGTAATATGTCACCTCGGCATCATCCAAGGGAACATCCATTAGATCTTTTCTAGGCAGTGTCTTTTTCTCAATTTCCTGCAGGCAGCTGTGTGGTGTGCCATCTGCAGGGGTTGGGAGCAAGGTAGACGGGTTTAAAGTTGTACATCGTTCAATTGTCATATGAGGTTGGCTCAGGAGTATAGTCATACAAGAAAGATGTCTAGCAGGAGAAAGATATGCTACTTTTTCTTGCAGTAAAATAATTGCGACTGCATGAGGCACTCTCAATGTGAGAGGGTGGAACAACACTACTGAGGCCGAAGCCTGTACTGCCATTGCAGCTGCAACTACTGCTTGTACACAGTGGGGCAGGGATCGCGCCACTGGGTCCAGCTGTGATGAATAATAAGCTATGGGGCGTTGTTTATCCCCATGCTGCTGTGTTAACACTGATGTCATGTAACCTTGTTTACAATCTACAGTTTGGAAAAAACGTTTATGATAGTTTGGTAATCCTAAAACTAATGAGGATGCTATCAGTTGTTTCAGTTTGCAGAAAGCTGATTCTGCTTCTGGTGTCCATTGTAATAAATCTTGTGCTGCCATACACTTTTTGTATATCAACTTGGTCAATGGAGCAGACTCCAAGGCATAGTTTGAGATCCAACTCTGACAGAAATTAGTCGTGCCCAGGAAGGACATAATTTCCTTCTTGGTAGTCGGTTTGGGTGCTTGCAAAATTGCTATTTTTCTATCTTCATCTAATGTTCTGCCTTCCTTGGATATTACATATCCCAGGTATTTAACCTGCTTTCTCCAAAGCTGCAATTTGTTTTTGTTTACTTTATGTCCTTGTGTGGCTAAAAATTGTAGTAATGCTATGGTATCTTCTTTACATTCTTGTTGGGTGGGGGCTGCTAGCAGGATGTCGTCTACATAAAGTAAAATTTGGCTGCCTCTTGGTGGGCTAAATCCTGCCAAGTTGCTTGCCATCTCCTGTGCAAATATTGTTGGGCTTTCACAATACCCCTATGGTAGTCGCGTGTATGTATACCTTTTTCCCTGAAATGTGAATGCAAACCAATGTTGGCTGTCAGGGTGTATCGGTATCGAAAAGAATGCATTGCTAATATCTACCACAGAGAAATATTTCTGTTGAGGCTTCAAATCATTCAATAGAGTATGTGGATCTGGCACCGTAGGTGTCTAGGTATTACTGCGTCATTTACAGCTTGTAAGTCTTGGACCATATGCCATTCTCCATTTGCTTTCCTAACAGGAAATAAGGGTGTGTTACATGGTGAATCAGGAGATTCTATCAGTACTCCTTCCTTAAGTAAATTTGCTATTATAGGTTTGATTCCTATTTCTGCATCCTTCCTTAAGGGATACTGTCTCTTTTGAGGTCTGAATGCTGATTTTGGCGTAATATTAACTGGTCCTGCTGTACGAATTAGTCCTACATCTGATTTCCCTGTTGACCAGAGAGTTTCTGGTATGCTCCGTAAAGCTTTTTCTTCCTCTTCTAGTAAGAGTGCTAATCAGCTGTCCTCGCTAGACCACAGGTGTACAGCTGGGTGAGTCTGTGTTATCCAATTTAACTTCTGTTTCTGTACTCCCTGTTCTGACAATTCTAACTCTGTTTGTTTCTCCCACTTTGTGACTTTTTCTCCAAGATCTGCCCATTTCACATTCTTATCTTTGGTTAAACTAACATGTGGTAATCGATTAGATTTATAGAGTGCAAAGAATTCCTGGGGCAATGAACAGCTGACTACACTGTTCCCTTCTGTGTCCCAGTACAGATTACATAATACTAATCTGTTTGCATGGTTTTTAAACAGTTCTTGCTCATATTCCTTATCAGGTCCTGGTGTGCTACAATAATACAGAGTATAGTGCAACAAATGCTGTTTATCAGTGTCAAGGGAGGGGGATTTACTGATGGCTACATTCATCAGTTCTTCAGTTACTGCCCCTGGACCAGTCGTGACTAAGTCCTGGCTGTACCAATAAAATGTTTCACCCTCCGGTCGCACCACAAAAGTATCTATTTGTTGCTGTGCTTCCATACCCTGCATAGTCGGTACTACTGCTATGCCAAATATCTGCATAAGATCTCTTCCCAAAAGGTTCACTGGGCATTTTGCAGAAACAACAATTTTGCTTTTCTGGGTCATCCCTGAAACAGGGTCAGTTATTGCCATGTTGTGGGAGAGTGGCTCCCGATACAGCTGTCCATTAGGTGCTTTCACTAATATGTAATCAAGTGATTCTGAATTTTCTGGTAGTTTGGAAGGATGTATCAGGGTTCGTGAAGCCCCTGAGTCACACTGGAATTTAACTTCCCTCCCCTCTACCAAAAGTGTAACTTCTGGTTTTGTGTCTAAATAGATCTCTAGGCTCAATAATGCTAAGTCTAAAATTTCACTTTCTTCACCATCAGTGATTTCTTGTACTTCCTCTATTTCTTCTATCACATTCTCTACTCCCTCTATCACATTTGCATTTGTCTTTTCTTGGTTATTCCCTTCTAGTGATTCTTGACTATCATATAGTCAGTCCTCACCCTCCTTATCTTCCATGGCTGCCTTCTTGTTTTGCCTGCAATCCCTTGCTAAATGTCCCTTTTTTCCGCATTTAAAACATTCACCCCTTTTCTCTCTTTCTTCAAACTCTTCTGATCGTTTATCAGATTTTTTATTTCCCTGGGCATTTTTCTTGCCCTTTTTCCCGGACTGTACTACATAAACTTCTGCTTCATCTTCTACAGCAAATACTTGGGCTTTCTTTTTCTTTTTACTGTTAAAATGCCTTTCTGCATGTCTAGCATATTCAAGTAGTGACTGTAATCTACTTGTACGATGGTCTACCATGTGCTTTGTAATAAAGCTGCTTATAGGCAAAATACTGCCTTTCAAAAATGCATTCTTTAATTGCTGCTCATATGGGGAATCATGTGTTTGATCTTCAGGTACCTGCATTCCACAATAGTTATTAAAACACTCTAATAATCTAGCATAATATCTGTCAACAGTTTCACCTTCCTGTTGGATGCATTGATTAATGCAAGTTCAGTCTGCCCTAGGCTTCCATTTCTCAGAGATTCGGTCTGTTAGACCTTTCACTCTGTTATCCAATTCTGCATTGCTATGTAGGAGTGGCTTATGCTCTGCGTCACGGGGATTCCAGTTGCCACTGATCATGTGCCAATCTGGACCTACGATCTGTCTGACTACTTTTTCTACTTCTTCTCCATTCAAATGATAACTTAACCTCATGCCCTGTAAGTCTTCTAAGAACTTTCTAAAATTAACTTTTGGATGGGGAATTCCCTCTGTGGCTTTCCGGATGTCTTCTGGTGTCCACGATCTATATACTAGAAGAGTTGGGTCCTGTCCTGCCTGTGGATTTGGTACTTCTATGAGTGGACATATCTCTTCTTCACTCATAGCTCGTGAATTTTTATTTATTTCATATAACTCAATATCTCCTCTTATGTTACGTGTTTGAGACCTAGTCTCGATGGGATCTCTAACATACGGTCTTGGCTTTGCGGTAACAGCCGGGTATAGCAGAGGTGGACCGGCTTGTCCACTCGCTTCATATTCTGGTGCAGGAAGCAGAGGGGGTGGAGGGGCTGATGCTATCACCAAATTATTGTCTTCTTTATCTAGAAACATAGCTTTTGAATTATTACTTTTTTGCTCTCTACGGTTTGCTTCCTCAATCCACCTGTGTGCCTGAGGAACCCCCAATTGACGTTGCTTTTTTACCTGACCTTTTGCGTCAGCTTTAAGCTGTTTGACAAGTTTAATAAGCGAGGATTTTTCTAATTTGCCATCAAATTCATATTTATTAACCCATTTTGTATAGTATCTAATATTGTCGGCACGCTGTGATTGCATATATTTTGCGTCTTCGGTTAGTGGTGGGTTCTGGGAACTTTTTGTGCACTTATTACCCATATTGTTCTGATTTGTTAAAGAAATAATGTTACGTAACCCTTCTTATTTTCATGTGGTACCACGATGTTTCTGTTTTACAGTTTATCTAGAATAACTGTCTTACCTATTCTGTTTCCCTGATCTATGACAAGACTGCAATCTTTCTGTCCCTGACTTGTACAAAACAAATCTCCTGACAGATATTTTCAGTCAAGTCCCTGATCTAAAACAGAAAAAAGTTAAATCTCACCTTACCTGAGCCTCCATGATTGACCATCTCTGATTCGTTACCGACTCATCCTCCAGTCGCAGATCAGAAAAGTGGCTGGCCTCTTTTGAACAACAATTCAGTCGGAGGTCTTTCAAAGCAGAAGAACCGATGTGGTTTCTTCCCCATATGGTTTCATGCCACCTGACCCATCTGACCTGAGGCGAAGTGAGAGTTCCGGCTCGAAGGACCAATCTGTCAAAGGAAAAATAACTTCAAAATGATCAACACACAGCAGGTTCAGGTTAAGGCACTTTAATCTTGCAGCAAGGAGACAAAAACATGCTAATACAGAGTTTGTCTAACTAGAATCAGAAGTGAAACTACTTTTATACATTTCTTACAAGGTATTGCCTACTAAGCTGACGTAATAAATCACAAGTTCTTTCAATATTATTTCTCAGCAGCTGTTTGTCCATGATTTTCTGCTGGCATATCAAGTTTACAAAAAAACTTCCTAAGAAAAACAACGTGGCCTTAACGACCACCGGTCAAATACAACTTTTACTATGCAATGTTACCATTCAAGGTACTATGGCTAATTCGAGCACAAAGCAAGTACAGATTACAGTTCATTTCTTCAAGCAGTCTTTTGTCTGAAGGATCTCTTCTTTTCCGCAGCTGTGCATGTTCTCATAACACGAACAGAGCTGATTGTTCATATTCAATCACATTATAGAAAACAGTATTGTTCTATTCATCCACTATTCATTCATTTTCCTGACCTAGCAGATAATCACCTGCTTCCCAGTACATTTCCAAAAGGCATAAACATGAATTTTGCTGTGCTAGCAAATACTAGGTCAGAGAGCAACTTGCAATTTCAGAAAGCATACTGCAGTTTGAAAAGCATCTTATAATTTCATACAGAATTGAGCTGTACATAAAATAGAATGAAATGTGTTAACCCTTTTAGCTTCTAATAAGCACTAAACATATACATTAATACATATTCTTCTAACACCTGACAAAGAGGCTAAGAAAGCCATTGCAATAGCAAAGAACAAGGCATCGGAGACACTCTACCAGCTTCTGGAAAGTGACACAGTAGACAGCAAAAATAAAATATATCAGGTTGCAAGGCAAAGACAGAAAGATAAAAAAGACGATAGAAATACACCCTTTATAAAGGATTCCAGCAACAACCTGCTCACCAGTCCACAGGACATGAAAGGCAGGTATACGGAGCACTTCTAGCAGCTTCTGAATGAAGAAAAACCCACAAAACCTGTACTGCTCCAGACACAGTCTACAATGAGAGAATAGGAGAAGCCCACCATAGAAGAAGTAAGAACAGCACTAAAGAAAATGAAGTCAGGGAAAGCATCTGGCTCAGATGAGGCCATAGCAGATATGATAAAGATGTTGGGTGAAATAGGGGAGAAATGGCTCCTGAGGGTAATCATAGCAGTCTGGAGAGAAAGGCTTATCCCAGATAACTGTAGAATAAGCATACTAGTGCCAGTATTCAAGAACAAATGGGACATTCACAACTGTGGGCAGTACAGGGGTATCAAACTCCTGTCATATTGCATGGATATACTTTTCTGAGGTGCAGGCCAAAGCCAGTGGGCTATGGCTGGCCAAGTTTGCAGATGACTGCAAGCTGGGCACTGTCATCAATTCCCCTAGTGACGTTGACATCCTCCAAGAGGGTCTCACCCAAACAAATGACTGGTGCCAGAAACATGGCTTCAAGCTGAATACAAAAAATGCATCATCCCCTTTTGGGAAAGTAATGTCCCCACAAATTATCACATTAATAATAATGTCCTAAGCAAGCAGTCAGTCGTGAGGGATTTGGGCACCCAGATTGATAGCAACCTAACTTTTGACCACCACGTTGCTTCCATTGTACGGAAAGATTTCTACATGGCCCACCTCATAAGTAAGGGTATCTCATCTAGGGACAAGGAGGTCATAGCATCCCTGTATTCTTCCCTTATAAGGTCCATTACTGAGCACAATGCCCTATTTGGCATGTACCTTGCAAAGCACATGCAGCAGCTGGAGAGACCACAGAGGTTCCTCACCAGGAAAATCCAGGGCCTCAACAATCTTTCATAAACAGATAGGCTAAAAGCCCTATCCC